>NC_143534.1:10082621-10292621 GCF_031878675.1 Megascapheus bottae | reverse complement strand
CTCTTTTCTGCCCCTAAGAGAGGAGATTCCTCAGGCCGCTCCACTTAGGCCCCCTGATCTCTACCCTTGGTATCATTATCTTGGATATGCCCTGCAAAGATTGGAAGACAGGAAACTTACCCAGAGCCTGGCAGCCTAGGAACTAGAATTTCACATTGCTCTTCCCAAAGTCTTCTGCAGTTTCCTGCCACCTTCATTAAAATTGCTGTCAGCCAGCTGGCCAGGAGCTCATACCTGTAATCCTAGCTAACTTAGGAATCTGAGATCTGGGGATCATGGTTTGAAGCCAGTCTAGCAAAAAATGGTCTGTGAGACTATCGCCAATTAACTAGCAAAAAGCCTTAAGGAGAAGTGTAGCTCAGGTGGTAGAATGCCAGCTTTGAGTGCTGATATATGTGCATGTATATTCAGAGTCCATCTCAGTGCCTCATGATCTCCATGCAGGACTTGGGCTGGAAATTCTGGCTGTCCTTCACAGGGGCTGTATAAGGAATAATAGAGGCTCATAAAGTCTCTAGCCATAAAGCTTGCTTTAAGCCAGAAATAAGTTTATCTCCCCTGTGACTTAGAAGCAAAAGGAATGTCACCCTGTCCCCTCTCTCATTCCACTTTCTCCAGGGAAGGGGACAGACATTCACTTTTATCCTTTGTGCTCCCAGCACTGTCTCCTCCCTGTGGGCTCTGTCCTTCTGTATCAACATCAGGAATCGACTTCCCCACTCCTCTTTCTCAGCAGGCCCTAGACTTTTACAGACCCTCAGGGCGCAATTTCTGAGGATCTGTTATAGTGATTAAAAACAAATGCTTGGGACTCTTGGGCGGGTGGGGGTGGAGCTCCTCCCTCTCCCCCTCAGAATCGACAGCCCCTCAGGGAGGCTGTCAGGCTTCAGTTCTTTTGGCTGGGGCTCATCTTTCTTTTGGTTAAATCAGTTGTGACACATGGCAGAGCCTGCATCTCCTGGGGGTCCAAATAAAATTGTACATACAGCCAGCATGTTCTAGGGACTTAGGGCCCCAGAGATAACTGGTGCATTTGAGGTCAGTCTGTTAACTTCATGCAGGCAGAAGATGAAGAATGTCTGGGTTGAAGGGACCTGAGAGATTCTCGTCCAATTCCTAATCACAGAATTTTATAAGAAAGCAAAGGCCCATTCCATAGCTAGATCTATCAACATGTGGCTTAATGGTACTGTCCTGACTTTAAATACACTGATCACAATTTCAATGACGAAACTATTAAGACTAGTAATAGAAGCTGGGTGCCGGTGGCTCACATGTGTAATCCTAGGTACTCAGAAGGCTGGGATCTTAGGATCGAAGTCCAGGAGACTCTTATCTCCAGTTAACCAGAAGTGGAGCTATGGTTCAGGTGGTCAAGCATTAGCCTTGCACACAACAGCTTTGGAACAGGTACCAGGCCCCGAGTTCAAGCTCTAGGACCAGCATATACATAGTCAATTGAACAAAGGGTGGTGGTTCACATCTAAGTTACACAGTTGTAGGTAGGGAGATCATAGTTTGAGGTTGACCACTGGCAAAAGCTCTAGCCCCTATCCAAGAAATAACTAAGGCAAAAAGGACTAGTGAGCGTTCAAGTGTGGAACAACTGCCGAGCAATTGTGAGTCCTTGAGTCCAAACCCCAGCACTGCCGAAATTCAAGTGCACAAGTCCACAGATGAATAGTGACATTCTTATACAGCACCAGATGGCGACACTGAAGAGGATTTAACTTCTATTCCTTTGCTCTGGGAACAGGGCCTTCTTTTCCTCTCCTTATTCTGAGGCTGGAGAGAAGGGAGGATTTCTGCTTTGTTTTGTTTTTGCCAGTTGTGGGGCTTGAACTCAGGGCCTGAGCACTGTCCTTGGACTTTTCTCAGGGCTAGAGCCACAACACCACTTCCAGCTTTTTTCTATGTATGTGGTGCTGAAGAATCGAACCTGGTTCTTTGTGCATGCTAGGCAAGCACTCTACCACTAGGCCAAACTCCCGGCCGGATTTCCCAGTTTTTGAGCGAGTGATTGTCCTTGGATCTGGAGGTAGGGCTGGGGTGGCATGCCATGTGACTCCCTTCCTTTCTTTGGGCCTGTCTATCTTCTCTCTAGCCCCTGCAGACTGCCACCTGACCATAAGCCTTGGCTTTCTACCTTCCTTAGCTGCTTCTCTTAACTCCTTCCCCAATCATGTTCCATAGGCTTCTGCTCCCCCACTTAAAGGGTAAGAGTACGTTCATTATTCTCACAGAAACATTTGCCTTTTAAACCTTGATCTCCTAATCCTAAGAGGTGAATGGAACAGGCATTTTAAGCAAGAATGAGGAGATGGCATTTCTTTTCTGGATGGTGTTTTTGGGTCCCTTCAGCTGTCTATTTGCTGCCATCTATCCACCAGCCAGGCATAAACCTCAGGTTGGAGTTTGTTCCTTTGCCCAGGCTTTTGTTGCTCTAAAGGAAATTAAAGCCATGTGTATTCCAGGTTTGGCTTTTTGTGAGTTATTGATCTGAAACTAATGAAGAATCTTTTTAAACCCAATTCTTTTTTTATAAACAATAGGAACTTAATATGTCCATGTTTATGGTGAAATATGTCTTGATATGGCTAATGGACTCATTAGTTACTTTTCCTCATGTTCTGACAACAGCTTGTGAAGTCTAAGTGATGGAAGGCACTAATCGGAGGGCCGAGACTTTGAAATAAGAAGCACTAATTAATTAAACCTTCTGGGAAGGTCACTTCTTTAGCTTCTCACCAATCCATGCTGCAAATAATGCTTCTTTTGTGCTTCTTTGTGTTGGGGTTGAGTACTTTCTAGGAAGGATGTATCTAAGCACAGTGGCACTCATTTAGGTGCCCATTAAGAATGGGTCCTGGGGCTATCCCTGAGTTTTTTTTTTATGCTCAAAGCTATCTACCCCAATTTTCTGGTGGTTACTTGTAGATAGTCTCACAGACTTTCCTTCTCCAGGCTGACTTTGAACTCTGATCCTTAGATCTCAGTCTCTTGAGTAGCCATTGGCTCCCAGCGGGGATTCTCCTGTCTTAGAGTTCCTGATCACCCCCATCCCCATCCTTGCTGCCTCCCCTCCTCTCTTCTGCATTATATCAAGTGCTCTCTGAGACAGGGAGCATTTCTTCTCTATCTTTGTGTCCTATTCCCTAAAATGCAGTCCCCAGCCTCTGCTGCTCCTTGACCAGCTCCTGACTGCAGGTGACCTGCTGCCATCTGTCCTCTGCAGATACAAGGAGAAATAGAGCAGAGGCCCCTCTCCAAGGATGCGCAGAGGCTGCTGCTTGGTTGGACTTGGGCTTGTCATTCTAAGCAGAGTGCCATCGTCAAGTGTTGACTTAGTGTCTGATTCAGATCTGAGGAGATACAGGGTTTTCTTAAATGCAGAAACTTAACTGTGCAGAGATTATTTTTCTTTTTCCTTTTTTCCGTACTGGAAATTGAACTTAAGGACCTCATATTTGATCTGCAAGCCATGCCCCAGTCCTTGTGCTTTTAGTCTTGTTTTTCAGATATTATCTCATACTACCTTTCTCCAAGCCAGCCTGTCACAGTGATCTGCTACCTCTGCTTCCTAAGAAGTGTGGCTTATAGGTGTGTACCACTGTAGCTGGACATGTCTTGAAGATACGTGTTGTATGGAGAGGTGGTGCCAGGGTATGGGGGAAGCATTAGATTGCTTCTTGATTTCTAGCCTGTTTTTTTTTTTCTTCCAATTCCGGGAAACAGACTGGGCCAAGTCTGTCCCACTTGCCAACGTGAATGATGGCTGCAGCAATGCTTGTAAGCTGTTGTATAAAAATGAATGGCCCATTACACCATGTACACATTTCTTTTGTCAACTGCCAGGGGTCCCCTTTGTGTGGGAGGGCATACTGGCAGCTCAGGAGCAGGTGTTAACAAGACTCGCCTAGTGCTCCTTGGCAGGGGGCCTCTGGCTTTTTCAGAGTCACTGCTATGGGCTTGGCCATGGCACAAAAGGGGCCCTGTGAGTCATGCCATGTTGGAGGGTGGGGTCATGTTGATTTGTCCACTCTTCCTCTGATTGTAGTATAACCGGGGGTGAGCTGAGCTAGTGGGTTTGTTTCCTCTATCTGCCTGTCTGCCATTGTGTCTATCTTCTTACCTTCTCTAGTTTTCCTATGTACCCTAGGCTGGCCTGATATTTTTGATCCTCCTGCCTCTCAGCCTCTGAAGTAGCTGGGATTACAGTGTGCACCACCACACTCCAGCTGTTTTCCTTTTAAGCTAGCTTTGTCCTGAAAGTCTGCTGAAACTCATCATGCTTTTATTTGAAGCCCAAGCTAATTCCTTCCCACCTCCGGGTAAGGTTAGGACTGTCTGAACTCCAGGATAGAAATCTGTTGACAACCAGGCAGCAGAAGTTGGGCCTGGATCAAGGCCCCAGATGAACTTTGGTTCATTTCCACTGGAGGACTGGGGAGGCTAGGAGGGCTTGTGTGGGCTGAGGAGGGGCCAACTAACACCTCCTGCACTAGGTCCTCTTGAGATGGACAGAGGCCTGGAAGGCCTGTGCTGGACACTTGAGAGAGGAAGTGATCCTGGTCTTGCTGGGTCAGGGCCTTGGGAAGAAGGTGAGAATGGCAGATCCCAGCCTACAACCTAACTTAAACCTAGGCAAGGGCCTGGCCAGAGTGTCACATAGTGACTGAAGCTGAGCTAGTTAGGTGTGGACTGACTGTACTCTTGCCTCTGCCAGCTGTCTAAACTCAACCAGAGAACTTGAGTCTCAAAGAATTTATGATTTCATGAGAACATACATGTATACATAATACACACATGTATATACACATATACATATATAATATATACATAGTATATATGCATAGTGTTGGAAATGAATGGATATTAAGAAACTAGAGGACTACATTACTGGGGAGACTGTATGAGAGTGAAATCTTGAACTGTGGCTAGGATTTAGGAATTCAGTTGTGTATGTGCTGTTTGGAACCCCATCTCATCCTGGCACAGTTACAGTCTCACCAGCTTAGGGAGAGGGGCTTTGTACAGCAGCTACACCACTGTTAACTAGAGAATGGATGGAGATTTCTCATTTCAAATAGTGAAATGATAATAGCACCTCAAAGGGTTGTTTGAAGGGTTAAATGTATTAAATCATGTTAATACACTTTTGGTAGGGATACAACATGTTGACATAATATCTTCTTCCCTCTTCTCGTTCTACCCATTTCTCTTCTATTCTGTCTTGGATTTGGGCTCCAGGAAGTTTCCTTAACCCCAGAGAAAGGAAGGGATTGATGGTAACAGGTGGGTGGTGGAGGTGTATTCTCTTGCTGCCTACTTGGAGTCCAGGACGTTGAATGATCTGGCATTCTTCTTGTGTGACTGGTGGAAACCAAGCCTCGTTCTCTGCAAGGAAAGTTTGAGCCACTTCAGGAGCTGGCGATGTGTCCTCACTGGACTTGATGGGCCTTTGGGACTGGGGAGTACTGAGGTGTACATGAGCTGCTTTGGCCAAGTAGAGCATTGGTTAATTACCCTCCTGACTGCGTGTCTGGCCGGGGAGGGATATATTCTGGGGCTTAAACTCAGGGCTGTCCCTGAGATTTCCCCCCCCCCCCCAAGGCTGGTGCTCTACCACTTGAGCCACAGTTCCACTTCCAGCTTTTTGGTGGTTAACTGGAGATAAAAGTCCCACAAATCTTGCTTTGAACCAACATGCTCAGATATCAGTTTCCTGAGTGGTGAGGATTGCAGGCATGAGCCTTTGGTACTAGCTTAACTGACTGTGTTTGAATTTCAGAGGGAGTTCCTATCAATAGAAAGAACTTAGCTCTCTTCCTGACCTTCCTTTGTTCTCTCTAGAAAGATGTGATGTTGTTTTAGTTCTGAGGATAGAGCCCTGAGAAGGTCTTCTTGGATGGGAGCTCAGTGCCCAGCTTCACAGTGACTCATAATGTACATTCCATCAGTAGTGTGCCCCACGCCCTTGCCTTCCCAGTACCTTGTGTTCCCTTTCCACTCACTCCACCCATCCCCTGCCTGCTCTGGGTTACAAGGTGAGTTTAAGTGGAGAAAGCGACACATGCACGACTTCCACATTCACACCTTCTAAAGCCATCAGTCTACCTTCAGTAGGCCCATTTACCACGAGAAAGCACCCTCTGAGGGGGAAACAGGAGAGCGGGGTGGGCAGTCCCTGGCAGCAGGGCAGTGGAAAGTTCTGGCCTGTGCCCAACTGTCCAGTGCTCATGCTGTGTGGAGTACACCACCCTGAGAACGCTGGGCGGCCAGGTCATCTCACAAATGGAAAGTCCAGGCAGGAAGCTTGTGAATTCAGTCCTCATTTCTGTTGGGATGAGCTTTAAACTTTAGCCAGCTGGCCTTTCCTAGCCAGCATATTTCATAATTGCTAGCCTAAGTTATTTCCCATTTGGGGATGTCTTGCCTATCACCTCTTCACCACGAATGAGGCTATTGGACATGTCCTTTCACCATGTTGGGTCTTTCTAGAGTGCTTCCTAATACCTGAGCGGATCCTGTTGCTCATCACTGTTTGATGGTAGTTCTCAGTAGCCTCACCCATCTACCCAAGGCCACAAAGATTCTTTTTTGGTCAGTTGTGGACTTGAACTCCAGGCCTGCACACTGTCCCTGAGCTTTTTCACTCAAGGCTAGTACTCGACGACTTTGAGCTCCATTTCTGGTTTTTTGGTGGTTCATTGGACTTCTCTGCCTTAGCTGGCTTTGAAGCACAATCCTCAGATTTCCTCCTCCTGATATAGGTGTGAGCCCCTAGTGCCCAGCTCACAGAGATTCTTGTTAGGAAAATAAAAACCACAGGAGTGTGAACCCATTTAGGAGGAAAGTGAATGAAGATAGAAGTAGGTTTAGGTGTGCTGTCGACTTCTTGTCTCCTCTCCTGTGATGAGATCTTGCTCCTTGCAATTCCTGGGTGGAGGCTGGTGACAGGGAGTGACTTCTGGAGGCTGGTTTAGGCAGTGAGGAGTTTCAGACTGTCTCTGTTCTGCTCCTTGTGAGGTACTTTCAGTTCCAAGTCCCAGTAAAGCAAAGTTCTGTTTTGGAGCTGCTATGTCCTGAACTTCTTCATCCCCACCTTTTCAATTTTATACGCAAATTGTAGTCCTCGGTCTACATGATCTTTGTATACTGAGTAGTGTAGCAGTATGATTTTAGTTGGCACTTGCCCTCTTTCTCTTCATAAAACTATTATCTTTAATTTGTGTGCTCTACTGCTACAGCCTTTTCTGTGCCTTTTCTTCCTTTTTTTTCTTGCTAGTCCTGGGCCTTGAACTCAAGGCCTGAGCACTGTCCTTGGACTTTTCTTAAGGCTAGAACTCTACCACTTGAGCCACAGAACCACTGCCAGCTTTTGTCTATGTATGTGGTACCAAACCTGGGTCTTTGTGCATGCTAGCCAAGCACTCTACCACTAGGCCAAACTCCTGGCCCCTTCTTTTTCTTTTCTTTCCTTTTTTTTTCCAGATAGGGTCCCCCCGCTTTTTTTTTTAACTGGGCTAGCTTTAGATCATGAGCCTTCTACTTCTCCCATGTAGTTGGAATTACAGGCATGTACTACCACACCCATCTTGTTCTTTGAGATATTTTTTTCCCTAAAGTTTTGCCTGAGCTGGTCGCAAACCCAGGTCTTCCTATTTTTACTAAGTATCTGGGATCACAGACAGGAGTGACCAGTTCAGTGCATAGCTAACTATATTAAGGATGCCTTTGACTGCTAGTAAGAGAAATCTGGGCTCAATATACTTGAAAGTATACTTGAAAAACTGAATTACCACATGAGGCAAGAAAGCAAAGATTATAGTAATTCCAGATCCATGATAAGTAGGGCTCTAGATTCTCTCTTCATGATCCTCTGGGCTTAGCACTCTGTGTGGTGTTTTGTCTTCAATCTAGCTTTCCTTACAATCACCAAAGGGTGAAGCAGTTCTAGGCATCAACACCAGACCCAGTACGACTCAAAAGAGGGAGACATTCTTCCTGTGTGAGTTATATTAAGAACAACAAGAAAAGTATCTTTATGACCAACTTTTCTCTCTACAATCAACTTATCAACTCCCACAAATCATTACTTTAACAAGATCAGGTTCCAATAGAAGGATGAGATGGATTTATGTCATCAACGGGACCACTTATGAGTTCAGGGCTTAACATATGTAAAACTCCTCAACGCACAGGATATGGGAGATCTATAGGTATTGACTACTACTATCATGATTAACATTTGACTTGGTATCTTAGTGGAGGATCATTTATCATGGTGGTGATGTTTGACTACAGACAGGGAGAAAGATGGATGCTACAGGCAAGCAGGAGAAGAGCTGGCTGAGAGGCAAAGAAATGCAGTGAGCTCTAGGCCTGAGTTCGGTCGTAGTCTTTTAGCAGAGTTAAAGCAGACTAAAAGGAAGGCTGCTGCCTAGTGAATGTGCTAATGAAATTCCCTCTCAGCATCCTCCTCTCATAGCTAGCAGCTAGTGGGAAGTGGAAGTGCTTTTTTAAAGCCATGAAAGCCTCTTACCCAAATAAACATGTATAGATTTCATTGTTTTTGGTGAGGGAGGAATGAAGGTAGAAAAATAGCATTAGTACATATAGGTATGCAAATTTAAATTTTCTTTTCTGAAAAGCACATACCTAACACCTCTAAGGAACCATAATAAAAGCTCTAGTAATTCTTGCCAAAAAAAAAGGAAAACATGAAAATTGGCCTCTTGTTTGTTTTGCTGTAACTAAAAATTATCTTCCTATGTTTGATACATTACTCAAGGAAAAAAAAGTCAACTTAGTGGATTTTTGAAAGATTTCTGACTTTTTCCCCTACATTATCTGACTTAAAGTGGGTCCTTGTTCTGTGTGATGGCATTTGATAGTATTTGGGACTTGGCAATTTGTTCGGTGGCATTTAGCAGTAAAAACTATAAAACTCCTGTTCTTTGTTGTTTAGAGGATAAAAGGAAACCCAGTTCTAAATGCAAAAGCCCATTTCACATGCATGTATTGGGTTTTAGTCTTGTTGCCATGGAGAGATTTGAGAGATTACTGATTTTTATGTACTTGACTACAAAGTAAATTACCTTAAAAGGAGGGTGTCTATCTGTTAGTTGAATTTGTCATATCAAATCCTCCCACTTAGGGAAACCAAAGGCGGCTTGGTGAAATTTTGGCACTCTGACTCTGGCATGGAAAAAAATGAAGTTTGTTTTGGTTTTTCTTTAAAATTTTCAGTCATCTCAGAGAGATTTAAAAACTTAATGCTTGCTTATCCCTTTGGCATTTTGCAAATACAAGTCCAAATCTTCTATTTGTTCCTTTTATCAGAGGTATTAGAGCCTATGCCTATCCCAGGAAGGGGAGGGGGAGGAAGAGAGGAAGAGGGGAGAGGAGGGAGGAGAGAAAAGGAGGGAAAAGGAGGATGGAGAATGGCTCAAAGAGGTTTTCCCTGCATTGAGCTACCTTCTCACCAAGGGGAGATGCAGGAATTTCAGTGGACACTGTGCTGATTTTCATCTGTTGCAGATAAACTGACTTTTATGTAGTTTTTAATACAAAGTAAATTATTTTGCTTTCTTGCCTCCTCTCCTTTCCTTCCCTCCCTCCTCTCCTTTCCTTCCCTCCCTCCTCCTTTTCTTCCCTCCCTCCTCCTTTCCTTCCCTCCATCCTTCTTTCCTTCCCTCCCTCCTTCTTTCCTTCCCTCCCTCCTTCTTTCCTTCCTTTCCTCCTCCTTTCTCTCTTTCCCTCCTCCCTTCTCTCCTCCTTTCCTTCCTTCTTTTCTTTTTGAGGTACTGGGGCTTGAACTTAGGCTCTACTTGCTATAAAGGCATGATACCACTTAAGTCATGACCCCAGCCCTTCTGTCCTGTTTTGTTCTTTTTAAAATTTGTGTGTGTGTGCACGCGCACGCGCGTGTGCGCGTGTGCATGTGCATGTGTTTGTGTATGCACCGGTCTTAGGGCTTAAACTCTGGCCTGAGCTCTGTCTTTAAGCAATTTTGCTCAAGTCTAGTGCTTGCTGCTTGCTCCATAGCTCAAGTGGTTAATTGGCAATGAAAGTCTAATAGACTTTCCTGTCTGGACTAGCTTTGAACCAAGATCTTTGGATCTCAGCCTCCTGAGTAGCTAGGATTACACGCATGAGCCATAGATGCTCAGCTATAGTCTGGTTATTTATTTATTTATTTGCCCGTCCTGGGCTTGGGCTCAGGGCTTGAGCACTGTCCTTAGATTTTCTCAAGGCTAGAGTTCTACCACTTGAGCCTCAGCACCATTTCCGGCTTTTTGCTATGTATGTGGTACTGAGGAATCAAACCCGGGTCTTTGTGCATGCGAGGTAAGCACTCTACCACTAAGCCAAACTCCTGGCCCATTGTCTGGTTATTTTTTGTTGTTCATGGGGCTTGAACTCTGAGCCTGAGTACTGCCCCTGAGCTCTTCAGCTCAAGGCTACTGCCCTACCTCTGGACCTGGGTGTTGTCCTTTATCTCCTCAGCTCAAAGCTACTACCCTATCCTTGGAGCCACAGTACCGCTTCTGGTTTTCTAGTGGTTAATTGGAGAAAACAGTTTCACAGACTTTAGTGCCCAGGCTGGCTGGCTTTGAACCTCCATCCTCAGATCTCTGCCTCCTGAGTAGCTAGGATTACAGACGTGAGCCACCAAGCCCAACTTAGTCTGGTTATTTTTTTCCATGTTTTTTTTTTTATTGTAATTAAAAGGGTTACATTATATTCACCAGATAGAAGGTACATTACTTCACAAACATTGATACCCTTTCTCATGTCTTGGTCCCCATTTCCCTCCCCCCTAGTCTGGTGATTTTTGAGATAAGGTCTTGCTTTTGGCCCAGATGGGCCCGGATTGTCACCCTCCTATTTATGCTTCCTATGTAACTGGATAGGCAGACATGCGTCACTGCATCTAGCTTTTAGTTGACTGAGGTCCTCACAAACTCATTGTTCCAGCTGCCCTTAAACTGTGATGTTTCTCCTCTCAGCCTCCGGAGTAGTTGAAATTACAGGTGTGAGCCATTGCATCCAGCTCAGTGCAGATTACTTTAAAGGGAGGGCGGGTATCTTCATTAACTTCCTCTTGCTTACAGACCTTTCTGTGGAAATGGACCTGACAGATGACATGCATGGAGTGGTTTAGGCTGAAAAGCACATAGGCACAGGAGGCATTTACTCAATGGCCTTCAGAGCCTTGGAGAAAAATCTACAGAAAAACACTCCAGACTGTTTATACCTAAAATCCTTTCAGGGGCTCACAATTATTTCTATAGATTTATAGGGTTCCATTTCCAAAAATAGATTTGCTTCTTTAGACTGACTGTGCCTAGGAGAGAATTTTAGAGGGGTGGGAGTTTTTCTCCACTCTTTTTTAGCCTACTGAAACCTCATTTTTATTTGATTTCAGTGGAAATGCTGGTCTTGGGCAATGAGGTGAGTCACTGGCCTGGTCCTATCCAGATATTTTCTTGGGAAGAACAAACTTAGTGGTAGGTAGCAGTCCCCCAGTGATGTGCATGCTGCTAGTATCCTCCTCTCACAGATGAAGAGACCAAGAGGTAGAGGGCTTGAGCCAATGAGCTCAGGCAAGCATCTGCCTGGGATCAACGTCCACACCCACGCGCAGTCACAGCTTACACAGAGCTATGTTTGGATGGAAGAGCTTACTGCCAACACCTCCCCAGGAGAGCAGGCTGCTAAGGGGAAGGTGTAATTTCCAGGCATCGTGCCTGTCGTTCGTTTGGCACATCTGCTCCATCTCCTGCTTCTTTTATCTCCCACCGAGCTATCATATTCTAAGAACATCGACCCAGACTGCAAAGGGGAGGGAAATCTCAGGCTGCTGATGAACTATGTTTGTGCAGAGCACTTTCTCCATTTGCTTTCTGCTTGATTGGGTTGGGAAAGCTTCCTTGGGACTCAATACAGAATCCCTGTCTGTTCCACGAGGCTTGGGCAGCGAGTTAGTCTGGATCTGTGTTGACTTGTCCAAGCTTTTGGCTCTAAAGAGGCATGTGAGACTTCTGGATGTTCTCCCACTGTAGACCCTACCCTGCCGCACCTTCTGCTTGGTTTCTGTCTAATCTGTCATTGTGGCAGACAAGCTTCTGGAGTCCAGGACAAAAGCACTGGAGGCATGTTGAGGATTGTGGGCTTTGGCTGTTCATTCAACCTAAATCAAAGCTGGAATGTCAGCCCTGTAAATCTCCCTGCCAGGCCTGCTGCCTTCTGTGTGCCAACAAGCAGAGAAGCCTTGAACCCAGGGGTGGGAAACTTCCATCCATGGAGGCACCAGGACCTCCCCTTCTAAGAGTCCCAGTCACTTCTCTCCTACCGTAGTCTCCATTCTGGCTCCTTGCACCATCTTCTTCCTAACTACAAAGGCAATGTTAAAAACTCAAGGTCCAGAGGGATGAAGGGAAAAATCGCTAAGGATAGATCCACATCCAGTGTTTGTACTTTTCCTTACTTCTGTCCTGAAAGAGGGCAGTTATGCTGAGAGCCTCCATGAGAAAGGAGGGGAAAGCACCCTTCGGTGTTGGTGTTCTTGGTTCCACACTGCTGTAATCACTGAGCTGGAAGAGATTTGTGGCACTGGGTTTCACCAGCCATGCTATCTGAGCTGTGTACCCACATACCTTCTCTGGGCTTCTGGGTGTTTGACTGAGTTTGGACTAGTGTTTCAGGACTGATGTTTTGCTGGGGAAAGAGGAGATGGTGTTCATAATGAACTGATCCTTGGTTCACCATGACCAGGCTACACAAATGGTAGAAGGTTTGGCATTAGAATTGGGAATGTGTCTGCTACAAACCAGACACTGTGGAATTGGGGCTGGTAAAGCATGTTCCTGCCCTTAGGTAGCCGGAGGTCAGGAGGATGAGGGCAGCGGCCATCCTGTCGATAGCAATAAGAGCAATTACAGTCATCTAGTGGGGAGAGTACAAGATATACTTGCCCTTCCAGCCCTTTGGAGTGACATTGGCTGTTTTTGCCTCCCTCTTGCTTTGCCTCCCACTTTGTTGAGAGGACTTTGCTGGCCTCTCAACACTTCTTGGGTCACTCTTTCTCACCGATCATACCTCTGGGATCCAGGTCCTGGCCAATGAGCATATCTCATATCTGTCTATGATGAGTATAAAGAAGTGGTGGAAACCCAAAGATAGGCCAGTATCACTTCCACTGGTTCTAAGGGAAAGAGGGACCTGGTTCCCATGGGGGTTGGTCAGCCAGAGGAAGGTAATCCTGACCCTACGGTGGAGGAGGGGATAGAATGGAGGACTTTTATTGCTTTGGCAACATCCCTGAATCAAGCTCTTTCCAAAGCAGAAGTCAATCTGGATTTGTCATGGACACAGACAAGCTTGCTTTTTCTTGAGTTTGATGTCATTCAGTGGAATCAAGGCCATTACCACTTTTCAAGCATTACTGCCCTCTTGTTCTGTTGTCTGGGTAGCTCTTGTGGGTGGGATCAGGTTGGATGTGTTTGGAGTCAAGATTGTATGAAAGCAGGTAACAGGAAATTAGGCAGTACAAGTTTGGGACTGGCTGTTTTTCACCATCACAGACCCAGGTTGTCAGTTTCTGCACCTGCTCTTTGGCCTGTACATTTGTTCCTTCATGGTGTAAGGCCACAATTCTAGAACACCACCTCACATAGCAGCTCTCTTCCACATGGAGCTTTCTCTCTAAATTTCATCATAGTCTTGGGTTATTGGAGTTTTTCTCTTTGCTCTAGTAGTACCTAAGTAGATTTAGCATTATGTTTCTGCCAAACCAAAGCTAGACACTAGTTAAAGGTTGGGGAGCAGATTGCATTCAGCCCTGCATTGTGGGGAGAGACTTCAATGTAGAATTGAGTTCCACCGTGGAGAAATGATCTTATTTTATCAGGAGAATGTGAGGCCAGAGCTGGTCAGGAAGTGGAAACTTAACCAAAACAGATTTGGTCTATGTGATGAGACCACCTGAACTTGAATAACCCAAGGTTATGGTGTTGGGCCTTTACCTTCTCAAGGAGATGGAGTCCTTACCATTCCTGATGATTCCAGAGGAATGGCTTCAGGCTGTTGTTGAAGCTCTTCAATATGATCAAAGGTATAGAAGAGGAATTTACAATTGCAAGGATTAAATAAGTGTTCTCCGCAGGGCCTATAAAGTTGTTGACTAGGATGAACAACTTTTTTGGCAGCATTGAGTTTTATCAGATAGAAATTAAAAGTGGTGGACTCTAGTTTAGGGTGCTAGAGGCCATGTTAGAGTTTGTTGAAGTCAGACTCTGCCTATCGATCTATCTGTGTGTATTCAGAAGGTAGGTGGATGAAATTGTGAAACTTGCAGTTCAGTTCTTACAGGTTGAGGTTTGGTTGGGAAGAGGGCTCAGAGAGCTTGATTAAAGTTTCATCTAGCACAGTCTTGGCCATTTCTTTGGCCAGAATTGCCTTACCAAGTCACCAGTAGCTCTTGGCAAAAAAAGCATCATTTCTACCACAAGACTACCATCTGACATTGGATTTAACCACATTTGTCTCTTGAATGTGAGAGTGAGACAGGGGAAATGTGGACAAAATCAAGACTCCACTCCAGGAAGGAAGACAGGACATGGACCCCATGGCTCTACTTGGGTTCTGAGAGTCACCTCTCCAGATCAAATGCAGAAAAGGCCCTTAACTTCCATCCTGGTACGCAGAAATGCTAGAAAGAGGGAAACTTGTAAAAGTTTGGTCAGTCTTTTGTCTGAGAGGCAGTCTAGCATGGAAAGTTCAAAAGGTGTACAGTGATGGTAGAAGGAAGTTCTTGTTGGACTGTGAGGCAAGTTGATTTGGTAGAGTAGCCATACTGAAATGCTGTGATTAACTGAGACAAGCAACCCTGGGGCTTAGTTAGGATCCACAGGACTCACTTTGTTAGCCTCCTTTCCTGACTTCCCACTTCTTGCTCGGTACTAAAGGTGAGAATGCTAGGAATGATCTTAGCTTTGCTGCAGAGTTGTATTTTTCAGACAGAAACGCTATAAGGGTTAAAGTAGAATGAGGAATGAAATCCTAATTGGAGAGCAAATAGTGGGGTTTTCTTAAGGGAAATTTACAAGTTGCCTAACGTAGATATGTTCTTGAAAAGGTAAATTCAATTTTGTTCCTATTAGGAGAATAGGTACTTAAATTGGTCTCACAGGGAATCTTTATGGAAATGGAACTAAGCAATGACAACTCAGAACTCGTATACCGATATGTGTGGATGCCAGACACATAGGAACAATAGCATTTTAAGAATAAACAGCACCCAGAAGAACCGCTTGCTCTTGTGGGAGCTGAGTAAGTATGTAAAGTCTTAGGCTCTGGTAACATATAGGTGGGCCAGTCCCTGTGCTGTGAGGGGAGAGGCAGATGGGTGTGGGCCTTGGCAGGGCCATCCTGGAAGTCTTCCAGGACACAAGCATCACCGTCATCTGCTTTCATCCATAGCAGCCATTTTAGATTGCTGGGTTGTAACTGGGCAACTGTGGTAGGAATTCCATTCAGAATTTCCACATTATGGAAAGGGAAACCTGCTGAACATTGTGTTTGGATTTTAAATATCCCAGTTGGGTGCAGTGGCTCATATCTGTATTCTCAGCTACTTTGGAAGCAGAGACCAGGAAGATCATGGTTCAAAGCCAGCCCAGGAAGAAGTTAATTGGACCCCCCAACCCAATCTCAACCAATAAGCTGAGTTTGGTGGTGTGTACCTATGATTCTAGCCATGCAGGAGGTAGGAGGAGGATCTAGGCCAGGCTGCAGGATCTACCTGCTGGCCTTTCATTGAGAAAGTTATTGACTCCTGCACTGGATCCTTCCAGAGATCTTGCTACTCTCTCCTCCCCATGTTAAACAGTTTTTTCTCTTGGGACCCAAGGATTTGAGGGGCCTTCGTAAGTCACTGGGATATGGCTGAGAGGTTCCCTGAGGTGAAGCTGCTCCCTTGGCCAGCCACCAGTGAGAACTGGGGAAGGATTTTTTTTTTAAGTTTGTGCCTAAGCTATAGACCTCTGATTTGTATGTGTGTATACATATATGTTCATATATACATGTCCCAATGGAGTTGTCACAACAAGATAGTATAAACACAATGGACACCCGCATAGTATAGTGGTGATGGGCACCGAAACCCTCTTGAGAGACAGGGTTGAGGGCATGTGGTCAGGAAGGGCTTCGAAGAGCTCAGCTCTTAGTGTTTCAAGGCAGATTCTAGAATTTCAGGCAGAGAAAACGATGTTCACTGTCACTTTTGGTCACATAGTTTAATTTTTTTTTTTTTTGCTGGTCCTGGGGCTTGAACTTGGGGCCTACTCACTGTCCCTGAGCTGCTTTTTACTCAAACCTAGCACTCTACCACTTGAGCCACAGTGCCACTTCTGGCTTTTTCTGCTTCGGTGGTACTGATGAATTGAACCAGGGCTTCATGCATGCTGGGAAAGTACTCTACCAGTAAGTCACATTCCCAGCCCAGAATTTTTGGTTTTTGTAATTTGCTGTTATCAGGTCTTACACTCTGACTTAGCTTACTTGATTAGCTGGTGTTCTACCACTAGAGCCACACCTCTGGTTATTTTGGGGATGGAGTATTGCAGACTTTTCTGCGCAGCCTGGCTTTGAACTCTGATCCTTTAGCTCTCAGCCTCCTGAATAGCTAGGATTGCAGGCATGAGTTACTGGTGCTTGGATCATTTCAAGAATTTGATTTAGTTCACAATAGGGCAGGGAGGAAGAAGGAGGGGGCCTCTAAGAGCGAAAGGTGGGAACTCATATACTGAGAGCTGGTCATGGGCCTGTCTAGCATTTATTTTAGATGGTGATATGCCATCATATTGGCAAATCTGGTAACTACTTCTCTAAGAGCTGTTGAATCTACTTGCTTCACCTCAGGGAAACATCCCCCCTACAGGGTTAACACACTGTCTGGCTCTGTAAACAGTCATGTATGACATCCTGACATTTGGTGGTGATATATGCCACATAGTCTGGGCATGTACACAGCTAGACAAAGCGGTGTAAGGACACCTATGGTTCTGGTGCCATTAATTAGTTGCCTAACCATGTGTTTCCTGACCCTGTCTCCATTGTGAAACAACACAAGACGGCAGTTACCTCAGAGGGTGATACTTGTCCTAACTCCCTTATAAAATTGGGTGCTTGCTATTTACTGAGGGCCTACTTTGTGCCAGGGACTATTATTCTAGGAACTGAATGCGTGCTCCCATTCTAGCTGGCGCCTTCCTAGGTATTTGGCTGTTCATCGTTTGGCAACATGGAAGGTTTGATGAAAACCACATAAGCCTGTCTTTTAGTCTTATCTGATTTGGGCACAGTCATTTTGGCTGTGTTCTCTGTGTGACAACACGGAATCATTTCTACTCTGCACCTTTATTTCCTTCTCTGTCAAAAGGGCAGATTCATGGTGGTATAAGCACTGGTGAACACCCAGGACCCCTGAACCAAGGGTTTCTATGAGAATGTACAATATCAGGATCCAAATTACCACTTCCCAACTATTTTATAACCCAGAGAGGCACACTGAAAATGATGCCAGATACATTATCCCATTTTATTTTAAAATGCTGGAAGACACCTAAATACAGCAACCACATTAAGAAATATTTATACTAAATTGAACTTTTTTTTTGCTGGCTAGGACATTGTTTTAACTTTTATTTTTCACAGTCAGGGCCTATGCCTATGAAATACTAGTTGAGATGGCTTCAGCTTGTGTGTATGTGTGTACTGGGGTTTGAACTCGGCCTTGTTTGTATTCAAGGATGGCATTCTACAATTTGAGCCATCCCTCCACTTCTGGTTTTGTTGTGTAACTGGAGATTTAAAAAAAAGTCTCTTGGCTTCATCTGCCACTTCAAACTGAGTAGCTAGGATTATAGGTGTGAGCTACTGGTCCCTGGCGTTTGCTCAGCTTTGAGTTGCACAAAAATCAGCTTGTGTATTCTGAAGGAAACCAAGTCACGCATACTCCACCACGTCTTGTACCACTTGAGGTGGTGCAGGATGACCTGCTGCCATCACTGTGGCATTTAATCAAGTGTCAAGGGGCGGAGCTCCTTTCTTCCTGTCAGCACTGAACTGTTAAGTCACACTGCCTTCTCTCGAGAACATCACAGGTCTGGACATGAGGCTCTTCTAGGGTTTCTGATATGGGCAGTGATGTAAGAAATTTAGTAATGTTTATCTTCCCTGTTCTGAGGGTGGTGGGAAGATTTAGACAGAAAATCCAGGGTAAGGGCAAACAAAGAGAACCTGGTGTGTAAGCCTATATAGAGTTCACCAGCTCAACAGGTGGAACCATGCCAGGTGGTTTGTTTGGGAACAGTATGCTTCGTTTGTGCTTCTTGCACCTGAGTGGATCTCAGTCAATGCTGAGGCTTCGAACCTGACAGAATAGCTTCCTCTTAGTTCTTCCTCTTATTCTAGCAGAGATGTATTCCTTCATTTCCAGTGGAAATAAACCATTGGGCAGAGATGTCTGGAAACTCCTTATGTTGACTCTTTGGTGAGATACATTGTTTTTTGGCATCTCTGGAATGAAACAAATTAGATAATAGTGCATGATTTTTTGAATGTGTTGTACTGAATTTTGTTTGCCATTCAGAATTCTTGTGTCCTATGTTCATCCAAGAAACTGGCCTATATTAATTATTTGCTATACTGTTGAGTTTGGTAGAACTCCTTAGCCCCCCCCCCTATTTTTTTGTTGTTGCTTGTGGGCTTGAACTTAGGGCCTGGGTGCTGTACCTGAGCTCTTTCACACAAGACTAATGCTGTACCATTTTGAGCCACAGCTCCACTTCGAATTTTCTGTTGTTTAATTGGAAATAGTCCTATGGATTTTCCTGTCTAGGCTGGCTTTGAACCTCAGATCTCAGCTAGGATTACAAGCTTGAACCACTAGCATCTGCCTCCTTCCCTTTGTATTTGGACCTGTTTAAGAAACATTTGTGTAACTAAATCAGTTAATCCCTCTGGCCTTTGTTAGGAGGCATAAGTGTCAATCTCATTGTTCCTTACAGATTTAAGTGCCAGTAGGAAAAAGACATGAAGTCAGTTGTTTGGCTACAGCTAGGTGTTTGCCTTATTTGGGCATGGCGTGATTGGCTGAAACTATAGAAACTGTATATTCATAGCCCCCAAAAATGCACTCAAAAATTAAGCTTTGCTTTGTTTACATCTAAGTTAGGATGCCAGTTTATTACTCAGGAGCTAAAACACAGAGACAGGCTAATGGATTCTTGTTTATATATTTTATCAGTCATCATCAACTCGTTGGCTTTCAGTATGGAATTCAGTCCTGATGTAAGTAACATCAGTTGAATGATTCGCTCTCTTCATCTTTTTGTTCTAATGAGGTCAGCTGGTATACAGTGAATGGCTACACATTTAGGCCACTGGATAGGGACTGATTATTAAAACAAGTATCAGTTACCAAACCAATGAAAATCAGAGGAATCTCCTTGTCTTGGCCAAGTATACTGTTGATTTCTTAGAGCAGAGTTTGTATTAACTATAGTCATGTTTCTCCATGTATGTAGGAGGCATTCACTGTTAGTCAACACTGCTTGCTTTCCAGCCAATAGGGAGTCCAGGGCAATACTATTATCCAAAACAACTTAAGCAAGGGAGTTGTTTCATGGACAATACCTCAAGGGCATCAGCTAGAGTAATGAAGGTTATGATTAGAGATTTCTCATTTTTACATTTATGGACATTCTACCAGTCATATAGAGGGATGCACACTTGCTGGTAGACTATGATTTTATCCTATGCAAATTAAGAGGTAACTGCTACTGCTTCTTGCTGGCTATGGAGTGACAGGGTTGATAGTAAAATTTCTTATTTTCCATTTATTGATAGTTGCCAGCACATTTGGTTGGCTATTTAATGTTCATTAGATCCGACAACAATGTTCTGGGGGGCTATACCAGATGAGCCCCTTCCTTTTGCATGATGAGTCCCTAAGTCCTACCATTCTGCACTGCTCCACTATTAAACTACTGACAAGTAGGAAATTAAGAGAATTTGTCTGCAAATGGTTAAAATGTCATTTTCTGTTATTTAATTGCAAGATTCTCCCTATAGGTCTTCCCATTATTTTAAATGAGGAACCTAAATGCCTAAGCCTGCAGCAAAGATGTGCAATTTGAATAATCACAAAATACCTTTATCCACAAAATTTGTCAGAGTGGACTATTTAAGGACTTGGAGCCTCAGCGGCTAGAGATATTGTGTCAAGCCTAAGTCCTGCAGAAGCTTGCTGTGTCTAAACAAATATGACACACAGAAAAGGACAGAGGTTTCATGTCACAGAAGTCATGATCTAGGGTATTGTGTTCTGCAGAGCAATCTGTGAGATCAGTTTTACCTTGAAGTCTCCAAAGGAATATGCAAGGTCCCAAGAATCTAAAAGTCTCCTGAGCTATGAGTCCAAAGTCCTGAAGCCCAAAGTTTTGCTCCAGTATAGGTAGGTGTTGAGAAGAATTTGGTTATGATGCCTTCAACAGGGTTTAAGAATTCTTTGGGTGGCTTGGAAGCCAAGCCAGGGGAGCCCTAGGTTTTGTATTCTGGAGGGTGTGATCCATGCAGAGTTGTTTTTGCGATGATGTGTGAAAATTTTCAAGTATGAGCCATATTAGAGTTTCTAAGAGTGGGAGATTATCAGGGGTTCTATTATTTCAGGGCACTGGTCTTCAATCATTTGTACTTGGAAACTCACAGATTGCCATTAGCGCCTACAGCAACACCACTGGAATCAGTGATGTAGCCAATTCTTTTGGCCTGACCAAATTTCTCTAGTAAATGGCTATTGCTAGGTAACACATTTTCTAATACTTTTTAAGCCCCTGTTACAGCTTTTATTTTCCTTTGTGGGAAAGGTCCTCTGTAAGCAGAGAATGTATTAAGACCATTTTCCATTGTGACCCAGAACTGAATTTTCCTCTCTACAGTAGGAATATTAAAAAACAAAAACAAAAATCTCTGGCCATGTGTACATGGAACTCAATCTTATACCTGTTTAAGTATCTTGTTTTCTAGTTATTGTACCTGGATTACTCATGATGATTAAATAGCAACCATCTTTTTGCAGAGACAGCTTGAGCTTAATGTGCCTGCCTAGAATTCTTAAACTTGTGCAGGGATCTCTAAATGGCATGCTGTCAACTCAATGTTATTGGAGTGAGAAGAAAATGGCATCCTATATGTACAAAAGGGAAAACAAATTTGTTGTTTTGGCCAAAATGTAACACAGATTCAGTGCATCTCCACATTTCACAGTATAGGGGATGGAGGAAACATGAACAGAGGGCCCTTCTTACTGAACTTGAGAGGATACTTTTCTCCTTATCTTGGAGCTTCTAACAGCACTATTATTACTGCCAGCATGGTATTTCTCAAGGGAATTATAACTGACAATTGTAATGTTTTTTTAATGGTGGCATTAAAGGTTGAACTCAGGGCCTCATGCTTGGGTGTTCAGCCACTCTATCAGACACTTTTGGGTTGGTTATTCAATCCCTAGCACTAGGGGAAAATACTTTCACTAATCCAATTTCCTCATCTTTTTTTTTACATTGATAAGTCATATCCCTCATTTATATTTTGTTCGCTTGTTAGAGTCCAGTAGCGTACATGTTCTAGAAAAGTAACATGAACATTTGTGCCTGGATGCCTCTCATCTTGCTATGACTAGAGACTGGATCATCCTGATCATGTCAATAAGAGATAGAATAGTAGAGCACATGGCCAGGTTAAGAAGAGAGATTCTTGTGGGAAAAAAATCAGGAGTAATTTCTCAGAGGGATTACTACCCAGATTATATTCTTTAAGTGAAGAAACAGTCCAGGCCAAAAAGGAGTGGAGGGTCCCAGGGGCCAAGTTCTTTCTGAAGGCCAAGCTGTTTACGATACAGAAGGGCAGCTCACTGCATAGGATCCCTTGTACAGGACCCAGGTTTATACTAGACAAGATGCCATCTTGCTCCCTGCAGTTGCTGAAGGTAATGAAGGCTCACCTTTGAAGTATTTCTTACTGTCACTCTGTTACCTTTGGGGAGATCCATCTATTCTTCTAGATAAGTGCAGGTGCTAGGCCTTATTTCTTACATGTGGAACTGGCTGAACCCATGATTCCCTGTCTTCTCACTGGAAAGAAGTTGCCTGCCTTTCTCATCTAACTCGATCCTAGTTCTAATTTAAAAAAAATTGCTTAAGTCAGTGCTCAAAACATAAAAGTGTAGAGGTCTGTGTGAGGAAGCTCATCTAGTCCTCCAGTTGTGGCAGGTGCTTTCCTTTATGTGAGGCAGGGACCTTCATTCTGTCACTGGATATTCTCCTTTGAGTTGTGCAGGTCACCTGCAGACCCAGCCTCTGGTGCCCTAGAGATGAAAACAGATACATGAACAACCTTTAGAACTAGAGGAGGTTCGAGGACATCCACCCAGCAGTGTGAGGAGCCAACTTTCCTAGGTGGATCTCAACCCAGAGAAACCATCTAACAGGTCTCAGCTAAGCATCTGCCTTATTGGGATGTAGTACCAGTATGCATTTGCTTTATTGGGGCGTGGTCTGGACAGTGCTTGACTGAAACTCGTACTGTATATTTAGCATTCCAATGGGAACTCAAACTACGGAGACAAGCTCAAGTGCATACACTCCTGTTTATTTCATGAACCTTGGTTGCCCTTCACTATCTGGTGTGGGTTCCAGACCCCTTTGAGTCTCTAGGAGACAGCAATGAACCCTGTGTCAGAAAAGAAAGCATTGCTGTCCATACTGCACTTGTATTCACTGTGCAGCCACCCACAGAACATTGGAAGCTCAAAGACCACCAGTGCCTGTGCAGAGGTCTGAACTCGGCATCTTCCCTCCTCACTGGCACAGAGCCCCTTCCCTGCCTCTCCTTCCCAACAGACTGCTCAGTTAGCAGCTCTGAGGGTCAGGCTTTCTTTTACTTCTGCAAGGAAAAGGGATAACATTTTTACTTCTAGGCACTCCATAGCTTATTCTTACAGCCTTATTTTTACATGGAAGAAAACATGATTAGAGCTTCTGAGATTAAGTGAATGGATATTTACTTTTAGTAGTACTGGGGGTTCAACTCAGGCTTTGTCCCTTACCTTTTCCTCCCTCAAGGCTGGCATTCTACCACTTGAGCCACAACTTTTCTGACTTTTTTTCAGGTTAATTAGTGCTTGGCTTAAATGGACACTAAAGCAACTAATTTAGAGCTAGGATATAAACTCAGAGGCACCTGAATTCACATTTTGTGTGTGTGTGTCTGTCATGGAGCTTGAACTCAACCTGGGAGCTGTCCTTGAGCTCTACAAGGCTACCGTCCTACCCTGGAGCCAAGCCCCACTTCCGTTTTTCTAGCGGTTAATTGGAGATAAGAGTCTCAGGTCCTTTTGCGCCCAGGCTATGAACTATGATCCTCATACCTCAGCCTCCTGAGTAGCTAAGGATTACAGGCTGAATTCACATCTTATACCTTACTTCAATTTTCTTCTTCTGGCCAGGGAACCATCCTAAGCCTTAAGGCAACTTCTGCAGACATCCATGTTTTCTCAAGACTTGGACTTTGCTAGGGTGGTCTCCAGGGGTCACAAGACTTTGAGGGTCTTCAGATCTTCCACTGTAGCCTCCTGTACACCAAAAAAGACACGAGAAACATAGCAACTCTGGCCACATTTCATTTTCCAACTATAAAGTCATATTCCCCAGAGAAACAGTAAACTTTTTTTTCTTTTCCTTTGGAAAAAAGCACACAAAACCTACTGCAATTATTCTTTTTCCAGATGCTTTATTTTTCTTTTGGGGTTTCTGCTTCTGTAACTGAAATTGTCTGATGTATGCTGAGCTATTTTCTTTTCTATGTAAAACATCTACCATCAGGCATCTGGGCTTTGTCAGAGAGATCTGCCTGTTGCAAACATTTAGGCTGAACGTATTCAAGTAGACAGAGATCTGGAGATGGCAAAGGCATTTCAACCATCCTGACCAGCTTTTATGTCTTCAAAGATCTCTAGTCCCCTTCCATGGATAATTGTACTTCATGTCCAGGAAATTCCTAGAATTTAACCAAGCAGTTAACATTTCCAAGATGGGTATTGGTGTCTCATGTCAGTAATCCTGGTACCCAGGAGGCTGAGATCTGGATGATGGCAGTTTGAAGTCAGCCTAGAAAGGAAAGTCTAAGGTTCCATCTCTACTCAACCACTTGAACCATGCCCATAGTATAGCATGTTTCTGGTTGAGTGCCAGCTATGAATATGAATACCAAGCAAGAGCACAAGACCCTGAATTCAAGCCCTTGTATACACACACACACACATACAAAAGAGTTAACATTTCCAGTAACTTAGTAGGAAAAATATCAGGAGATCAGTTTGTGGCCAACCTGGGCAAAAAGGGAGATGTCCCTGTCCATCAAGAAGTGGTAGGTGTGTGCCTGTGATCCAAGCTATGCAGGAAGTGGTAGGTAAAAATTTCCTTACGGTGTAGTCAAGGCTAGCCTGGGTTAAAAAACAAGACTATACTGAAAAATAATGAAAGCAAAAAAGGGCATGGCTCAAGTAGTAGAGTTCAAATCCTAGTACTGTAATTAGATACAAAAAGTGAGGTTTTTAGCGGTGGTTGTTTTAGTTATTCCTAATAGAACGGGTTTGGCTTTGGTTTCATCCCTTGAGCTAGGTAATTTTTTTTTAAAGCAGGAATTAAAAGTGGCAGGTCTTTTCTTTCTCCATATATTTTTTATTTTAATTAATAGAAGGTACATTACTTCACATTTTCCTCCCCCCCACCCCTCACCTTGTTTTCCCCCCTTCCCTATCCAATTTCAAATAACAAGGTGAAATACTGTAACAATATGAGATAGCCAAGGGACAGCAAAAGAGAGATAACATAGTACATTAAGGCCAACAATCACTCATTATATATGGCTTTTGTTTCTATATCCTGGAGGGCCTTTCATTTAGCGTCATTCTATATGGCCTTATGTATCTAGATTTTGTTCTATTATAAATCTCTTAGGAGAGCCCAAGGTTTCTACTGCTTAGGACAAATGAGGGAAACCATTGAGCCTATGTTCCTTTGAGTCTGGCTTACTTCACTTAATATGATTTTTTTCTAAGTCTTTCCATTTCCTTACAAATGGGGTGATATCGTTCTTTCTGATGGCAGCATAGAATTCCATTGTGTACAAATACCACATCTTGTCGATCCACTCATCAACTGAGGGGCATCTGGGTTGGTTCCATATCTTTGCTATGGTAAACAGTGCTGCAATGAGCATCGTTGTGCTAGTGGCTTTAGTATGTCCTTGTTTTTGGACGATTGGGTAAATATCAAGTAGTGGAATTGCTGGGTCAGAGGGGAATTCTATGTTTGGTCTTTTGAGGAACGGAAAGACTGGAGCAGAGATATTATAGAGATGTTTAGGAATAGGGAAAAGAAGCAAGATCATCGAAGGAGAGAAGAAAAAGTTTAAGGATAAAAATCACTGTTAAGAGAGTGGGACTGGGCCTAGTGGTGGAGTGCCTGCCTACCATGCACGAGGACCTGGGTTCGATTCCTTGGTATCACATACATAGGGAGAAAAAAGCCAAAAATGGTGCTGAGGCTCAAGTGGCAGAGCTCTAATCTTGAGCACTGTCCTTGGGTTCTTATTCTCAGGTCCTGAGTCCAAGCCCAGGACTGGCAAAAAAAAAAAAGTGGGACATCTGAGATGTTGACAGTTTCCCCTACAAATTCAGTATCTGTCATGTGAGATGAAGTTCTTTGGGGCATTGCTGCATATGCATTAAAACAAGATGAGAGGATGCACCACTGATGAGCTCATTCAAGCACTAAGTTCTGGAAGTCAGGAATACACAGATGCTTTTGGAGAAAAAGATGAAGACTGGAAATCATAGGGAATCAGGACGGGAAAAGGTAAGTCTCTAGAAGGATAATGGAAGTTAATGCTTAAATAGCTGACTGCACACAACACATGCTCAATGCTTTGCACAAGTTAACACACTTAATTCACAGGAACTCCCTGATATAGGACAGGGCTATCATTACGTATAACTTACAGCAGGTAAAGATGAACATCACCATGGACTAGCTGTGAAAGTCCTGGAGAAGCCAGGGTTTGAGCACAGGCAGTCTCAAATCAAAGCTCCAGTTTTGCATGCTGTACTATGCTCTACCTAGAAGGCCGTGGCCAGAATAAGATGCAGTGATTTAAAGGTAAACAGTTGCAGGGGGTACAGTGTTGGGGGTATCAGAGGAAGGAGGTGCTAAAGGCAAGTGTGGGTGAATAAAGGTCACTGGAGAGGAGTCCTGGGGGCATCGTCCACTGGGTGTGAAGCCAATGGCCTGCCTGGCTCTCAGTGCTCCAGTGTACAAGGGTAGAGGACAAAGAGTTCAGAAATGCCTGTTGTCAAGGGAAAGAAAAGCTAACCCGTCTCCTAGTCCAGAAGCCCAAGAGCTTTGTTCTTGGGAAAGAGCCAGGGCTTCGCCTCTAAACAGACATACTCCACATGACTTGGGTAGTAAACCTCCAAACACCCCTAACCTAATAGAGTCCCTGGGAGAGAGAAGAATTTGGAAAGGCTCTCTTAAAAGTATAAGAAGATCAAAGAAAAACTGGAATGAGAGTACAGCAAAGGATAGGTAGGTGGACTGTTTTGCCTCTGGACCGATTTGTTGGGCCATACAGCATAATAGTGCTGCCATCTGAGGACAGTGAGCATGTATCCCACAAGACAGCATTTTCTTAGCCATGGAAATAAGCTCTGGATGGGTTGATCCTGAGTGACTATCCTGTTCAGTAGTGGCTTTGAAAATTCTGCTGGGCCAGGAGCATGGTCTAGTGGTAGAGTACTTGCCTAGCATGCATGAATCACTGGGTTTGATTCCTCGACACTACATACACAGAAAAAGCAGAACATGGTGCTGTGGCTCATGTGGTAGAGTACTAGCCTTGAGAAAGGGCCTGAGTTCAAGCCCCAGGATTGGAAGAAAAAAAAATCCTCTGTGCTGTGGAGGAAGGTAGGTAGCACATAGAAAACATACAATGCAGTATTCCAACTAAGGTATGTTGACAGATACTTTCCAATTATTTCAATCTCTTTAAATATTAATGGCCTATATTCACCAATTGAGATTACACTTCTCAAGTCTACACCCTAATAAATCTAGATGTATAGACACTATACAAATATTTAGAGATTCAATGCACTTCAAAATAACATAGGACGGGGCCAGGAGTCTTGCCTAGCATGCATGAAGACCCGGGTTCGATTCCTTGGTACCACATACATAGAAAAAAGCCGGAAGTGGTGCTGAGGCTCAAGTGGTAGAGCTCTAGCCTTGAGAAAGTCCAAGGACAGTGCTCAGGCCCTGAGCTCAAGGCCAGGACTGGCAAAAAAAAAATAACATAGGACAAACAAGTTTTGAGAAGTGTAAAAGTCTGACAAATGAAATCTGGTATTTCTTTTACTGTATTCGACAATTTATATTAATTTATAGTAGTAGTAGTAGTAGTAAAAGGATATACAATCAGTAGTCTAAAATCCCTTTTGAGAACTAGAAAAAAATTAGGCAGAAAAAAACCCCAGAAGTCCAAGATAATAAAATCAGTTTCTAAGGAACCAGTAAGGAAAGAATTACTAGTTATCAAAAGTGAAAGATGTGGGGCCGCGAGTTTGGCCTAATGGTAGAGTGCTTGCCTAGCATGCACGAAGACCCAGGTTCAATTCCTTGGTACCACATACATGGAAAAAAAAAAAGCTGGAATTGGTGCTGAGGCTCAAGTGGTAGAGCTCTAACCTTGAGAAAGTCCAAGGACAGTGCTCAGGCCCTGAGTTCAAGCCCAGGACTGGCAAAAAAAAAGTGACTAAAGGCCTTATCAAGATAAAGATCATAAATGACTGCTTATAAATTTGAAAACTTCAATGAAAGAGAGCTGTTTGTGTATTTCATGACTGATTTTTGAAAATAAAATTTTGCCTTATGTTATCTTCATCTGTCAAAATTCACATGGAAATAGATGATCTAAATAAGCACCTTCAAGAGCACAAGGTACCACAATGGATCACTGGTAAATTCTAAATATTGAGATTATAGGAAGGGATGTTAATTTTATTCATCTAGAAGACAGAGGAAAGAAACATTGCCAAAACGAGATCGTAACATCACAGGTGTAAAATGCACAATCTAATTTTTACCTTCCAGGTTGGCAGAGCTTGTTTACCATCTATTACAAATTATGGACTTGACAATGATTTAAAGAAAACTCACAATTTCACCAATGGATACATAAAATTCAATACCCATTGATGATAAAAACTTGAAACACTGGGATTTCTTCGATCTCATAGATACCTACAGAAAAACTTCAAACCTACAACAAAAAACTTAATCCTGTTTTATAAACAAAGTTTTTCACCATTGTTGGGTAGAAAGTCCAAAAGAATAGATTAAAATCTCCTAAAAGTAGTAGTTATACTAGTGCAGTTAATTTTAGTATATGGGAAAATTATGTCACATCAAATCACATCCCACCCCCAAATTGAATACTTTTTGCCAGGCCCCCAAGCTCCTTCTGTGCAAGGCTAGCACTCGGTCACTTGCCCATTTACTTCTGGCTTTTTCTGAGTAGTTTTAGTGGCGATAAGAGTCTCATGACTTTCCTGCCTGGGTTCCAATTTTGATCCTGAGTAGTTAAGATTATAGTCATGAGCCACTGGTGCCTGGCTTGGATATACTCTTAAGCTATTTAAAAAATTAGATATTCCATGTTTATGGTTAGAAAGCCTCCTTTTGACTTGGAAGTTCAATGCAATGTCAGTTATTTTGTAGAGATGACAAATCGATTCTAAAGAAAAGCAAAAAACCCAGAGAACTTGTTTAGTAAGCTGATGATATGGAATTCATAACCTACTATAAAACTATCAACATGACAAAGAGCCCACAGACCCAATGATCAATTATTTCAAGAAGTGGTTACTGAACAACAGGACAGTCACATTCAAGAAGCAAAAGTTCAGATACAGACCATATAACTTTTCTAAAAAATTAACACAAATTGGATAAAAAGACAAGCTATGATGGCACCACTCAGGAAGATGAGTTCAAAGCCAGGCCCAGGCTACAGAGTGAAACCACAGACCTAAGTATGAGACACAGAACTCTAAATGCCTACTAGATAACGAGGTCTCATTGACTTTGGGAGGTTGTGGAGAATGAGACCCTGGAGATGGCCCTAAAGATGTGAGCCATGAAAGAAACCATCAACCAGCTGGACTTGATTAAAATGGTGGCTGAGATCTAAGGATTGTGGTTTAAAGCTAGAAGTGGAGCTATGGCTCAAAGTGACCGAGCACCAGCTTTGAGCACAAAAGCTCAGGAGCAGTGTCTAGGCCTCGAGTGCAAGCCCCAAGAAGGGTGCTGTATTTATCTTCAATCTGTATCGTATCTGTATCTTCTGTATAAAAGATGCCCAGAGGGCTGGGAGTTTGGCCTAGTGGTAGAGTGCTTGCCTAGCATGCACGAAGACCCAGGTTCAATTCCTTGGTACCACATACTTAGAAAAAGCTGGAAGTAGTGCTGAGGCTCAATGGTAGAGGTCTAGCCTTGAGAAAGTCCAAGGACAGTGCTCAGGCCCTGAGCTTAAACCCTGGACTGGCAAAAAAAAAAAAAGCTCAGACAATAAAAAGACAAGCCATATACTAGGAGGGAAATTATCTACAAAAGACTGGGTACCCATAGTCCTATAGCTACTGAGGAGGCTAAGACCTAGAGATCCCTGTTCAAAGTCAGCCTATGCAGAAAAGTCTGTGAGACTCCATTTGCAATTAACTAGCAACAGGCTAGACTGGAAGCATAGCTTGAGTGGCACAATTCTATTACCGTCTTTTTCTTCCATGAGCAAGAACACAGAAGGAGAACATGAGGCCCATAGTTCAAGCTCTGGTACTGCTCATCTCAGTATTTGTGTTACATACAATATAGAAAGAACCTTCAGAAGTCAACCATAAGAAAATGAATGACCTGATACAAAAATAGGTGAAAGACCCCAGAAGATAACTCATCAGAAAGATCAAAGAAGAAATACATGGCAATTAAGCTTATGAAAATCTTGTCATTATTGCATCATCAGGGAACTATAAATTATGACTAATTTCCTCATATCTACTACAAAGACCCAACTGGCAAAATACCATGGAATGTTCATGAACAGAAAATCTCATTCACTGGTGGAAATGAACAATGGTAGGGCTGTTTTGGAAGACAATTTGGCCGTTTTTCATTTATAAAATTAAGCATACCCTTACTATATGATCCAGCAAGCCTGTTCCTTGGTATTTACTAAAACAAATCTAAACATTTATGTCTACCCCAAATATGCACATGGATACTTACAAGCAATAAGCTTTCAGTAGATTAATGACATCTATGTGACATTCTGGAAAATGAACATTTGATGGTATCTGATGCCAGTTGGGTCTTTGTAGTAGATACGGGATGCTCTGCATGCTTAAGTCATGTTCCTAGCCTTTACCTGCAGATGCCAGGGGCCCAATTGCCCAAGTCAGCCTCTGAACACACTTCTCACATGCCCTTTGGGGGATGTAAACTATTATTCTAGCCCCAATGTAGTCATCACTGTCTGCTAAGGCTGTCGTCAAAAGGCACAAGGAAGTCAGGTCAAAATAACATCTCATCCCCTTAATGTCATACTAATGTACTAGTGATACACAGGGTAACAGAAGCCAGTGGGGAAAGTCACTCCAATCACGGGCAGAGAGCCTTTCCCCGCTTTTACACTATTAGTCAACAGAAATTAGGTAACATGTTTCGTAAAGAACAGTATTTGATTATACTTATTACGCTGCCAAACATCTGTAAATTGCTTTCATGACAAATTGTTTTTAAAGGGTACTCACAGTAAGGCAATAAAATAGCAGATAGAGAATGGGGAAAATGTCACGCCATTTCTTCTTGTCAGTAACCTCTTGTGTTGGAACAGGTTTTTGAACAAATTAAAACACTCCTTGGTAAAATGGATTGGGTGAAGTTCTGTGCCAAGTGTGGCTGCATGAGTCCTGGACTTCTATTAGCCACTGAAAACTCCCACAGTACCTCCTGTTGTTACTACCAGTTCAGAAAGTGTACTTTTTTATTTTTATTTTTTTGCCCATCCTGGGCTTGAGCTCAGGGCCTGAGCACTGTCCCTGGACTTTCTCAAGGCTAGAGCTCTACTACTTGAGCCTCAGCACCACTTCTGGCTTTTTTTCTATGTATGTGGTACCAAGGAATCAAACCCTGGTCTTCATGCATGCTAGGCAAGCACTCTACCACTAGGCCAAACTCCCGGCCCCTACTTTTACTTTTAAAATGTGAAGCCGTGTAACAATTCACAATGTAGGTCCTACTTTCTGTTTGCAGACTGCTTTCTCTAACTCCATCTACATTTATAAGCAGTAGGGGATTTCAATGGCTAGATGTCTTGTTGTGGTTCTTCTTGTGCCTTCAAATATATTGCCCCACTGGCACTAAATTTGAACTTGCTTTTTGCATGGCATCTTATAGTGCCAAAGACTTGACTTTTCCCTTCCTTTCTTTCCCATTTTCAAGAGTGCCAGCCAACACCCAGTTCCAGGAGACACCTTTCACAGTACTGGTCCTGGGAGCGACTAAGGTGCCTTCACTTTAGATGCTGGACTGTGGTGTAGCTCTGTGGGGGGACTGTCGCTTGCTCCAGGGATGGAAGAGTGACAAGTGAAGGCCTAGATTCTTCTAGATTCCTCACACTCTACCTTACTGCACCCCTCTGTACAACATCCCACCCTGCAGACCGGCCTTGTGGACAGGATGGCAGATTAATCAACTTAGATGAAAATCACAACTCAACAACCTGCACTGAATAGTCACCTCTACCAGGAGAGCACAGAGACAGCAAGTCATGTGTGACTATGTGCACTCCTGCCAAGGGCCATGAAGACCAACCACCAGTGATCGACTGTACTGTTCACTCAGACTCACAAACTATATCCTGCCTCACATGGCAAGGACGTATCTGGGAAAATGGATGGACATTTAACAGGAAACCACTGAGAAAAAAAAAACCAAAACCTTGTATGCTGTTTTCCTTACATTGTACTGACTGAATTTTCCAAGATTTTAATGTTCTAAACCCTCCAAGAGAGGATGTGCATGTGTGTGCTCAAGTGTGTGCATATGGGAAACATCAAGGTAAAACCAATTAGCAGGAAATTAAAACAACAAAGGATAGGAATGTAGAACAGGTTCTTTCTGGGCAAGGTACTAGTGGGAGGAGGGTAGGACAATGGAGAGAGTAAGAATGATTGCTATGGGCCGGATACTTTATGCATACGTGTGAAAATGAAACAGTGAAGCTTGAGGCTGCTTTTGGGAAGGAGATGGGGTAAAGTAATGGAGGGGATGAGTCTGATCCAGGTACATCGTATGCAAATATGGCTATGTCAGAATAGACATGTATAATTAATGCAAACACAATAATAATAGCATTAAAGACTAAAAGAATAAATCTTCCTTTCTTATGAAAGTCTTAGATTACCTATTTAAAAACGCCTCTGACAGAACCAGGTGTAGGTGTGGTACAGGCATGATTTGGCTGTGGCTCCTGGGCTCCCTGACAAACCTCCTGTGCCTTTGGCCACAGCTGTCACAAGCATCTCCTCTAAACCTGAGGATGTCTGTGTTAAGGTCTATTTGGGTGGCGTTGCTATGCCATTTACTTGGCTGCATCTCAACACGCTGAGGCCCTGGGAGGCCACACCTGCATTCCTTGACATCTCCCATAGGCCCTGGCTTGCCTCAAGGTCAGAACATCTTCCATCTTTACCCTGACTTGGCAGTGTTTCTGTCTTCCAGATGGAGAGGTGGGGGTTGGGGTCTCGGAAGTCCCCTTCCCACTGCCACTCTCTGATTGTTCCCAGTAGTTTGAGATGGAGAAAACAACGCATCTCATTAGTGCTTGCATTTCAAAATGCAGATTGAATTTCACCTTGAAATTGAATTGGACAAAGTTTCCATTCTGGTCTCAAATGGGACTCATGCGATTCCAGTGTGGTTCAGACTGGCCCTAAATGGGTTCAGTGAACTCACTGGGAAATGGGACACAATCCCTGGGGAGTTTTTAAACAAAACATATGTATTAAAGAATTCACACCAATTCCCTGCACTATTATTAGTGGCGCAGTCTTGTTGAGTCAACAAGAGCCAGGCTCCAGTAACTCACACCTGCAATCCTAGCTAGAATCAGGATGCTTGAGGGCGGGAGCATGTAGGTAGCAGGTAGGGTTCTTACCTATCTCTTGACTCACCTCTCACATCTGCAACACTCTGGGTACTTGATAAGCAGCTGTATTCTGTGATTCATAAGCCACTGATTCTAGTCTAAGCACACAGTGTTTAGATTAAAATTTCCTGTGCTCTATGTATCTGCAAATGTAATGATCCCCAAACTTAGCAACTCCCACACATCCCTCTTCCATATGCTGGACACGGACCAGGAGACATCAGGTCAGTGAAATATCTGGCTTGGGGTGAGCTTCACTCAGGAGTCCATTTTACACCTCAGAAGAGGCTGGTTTCAGGAGAGCCATCCTGACACCAGGTTCTACGTCAAGCACCGGGTTATCATTGGCATTGGCCATGCTAGCTCCACTGGAGCTCCAAGTTTTAACCCTTTTGAATACCTCAGAAAGCCATGAAGGAGACAAAAAGGCGGACAATGAAGATTTCCAATCCTGTCTTTTAAATCACCTTGCCTTAAATCACCTCAAGGCACAAGGGATAGTGTCCTGGCAGGCTACTGCCACTTTTGAGCAGAAACGAATGTGTTATAGTCTTACGTTTTAGGAAATTCTGTGAGTGTGTGGGCTGGAGAAATCCTAGAATGCCTTCTGAAGTGAAAACTCATTGCCTGAGAGTAATTTATAGCTGTGTTGCTATGGCAGCCAATCTGTCATATTTCACTGGGCCTAAGAATACCTAAACCCCTGATGGGTCTGAGACTAGCCTAAGAACAGCCAGGTGCAGGCTCCACAAGAGCCCAGGGTAGCATTTATTCGCCAGCTCCATGTGAATGTGTATGAGACTTCCAAATAGGTGGTCAGCTTGGGGACTGCGGAGAGCCTTTCCTCCATGACCTGAGCAGGGGTGAGTGTTGCCTGGGAGGAGAGGATGGATTTAGCCTGAAGTTCCAGAAACTTTGCATGCTGATGGAGACAGTCCGTAACTAATGAGGGGTGAACCAGATTTGGGAGGCAGAGATGTAGGGAAACGTGATCCTAAAAGAAGAGCAAAAAGTCTAAGGGGTGTTCCCGAAAGAGGAAGAAAAAGTGGAGGTACTGAGAATACAGCCAGTGGGAGGAGCATGAAAGCCCCCAACTTGTACTTTGAGCCTCTTTACTCCCCTAAGTCACCCAGCCTAGTCAAAATACCGATTAGTGAGAGCTAAGAGTTCTACAGACTTTCCTGCCTGGGCTGGCTTTGATTGAATCTTCATCCTCCAATCTCTCAGCCCCCGAGTACAATCACAGCACTTGGCATCTCTGAGATTATGACCCCTTAGAGGTGAGAACATTTACATTTACTGCACATCCCAAGGGTAAACCCCTCTGTATACACTGTCACAAAGTACATTCTTGCCTCCCAGGAGACATGCAAAAGGATGTTGTAAGAGCCAGCGGGAGGCCAGGGGTGGTAATGTACAATTGAGGGGTTCAGGCAAGGACAACTTTGTGAAGGTGGCATTGACTGGCCTTGGAGAGGGGAGAGGACATTCCCAGAGCCGGAAGTGATGTCAGGGATGTCGGCTAACAGCGAGGGCCGTTCAGTGTGGTTGGAATTTTGGTATACTAGCAAACCAGTGTTACCCAAGAACCAGAGCTCAGGGAGGGCCATCCATCTCAGCAGCCTCCAGGCCCTTTGAAGGATTTGGGGCAGAGACAGGACATAATGTGGGTGTACTGGCATGTGGTCCTCAGGCAGGATACGATCACCCAGAGATGGCTTTCCCTTCCAGAAGATTCAGCTTACAGATGGTAACTGTCTGCAGGGAGTCTATGGAAAGTGATTCCAATTTGGTTTTGTCTACCCAGCTTCTTGCCTGTGCTCTGAAGCTTTCAAAGCACCCAGATGCTCGGCTTCCTTGGCTGTCTTTTAAAAACAGAAATGATTTATTCTTCACATCCAGCAAGGGACTGTCTTTCATCCACGAGAGAAAAGGAGAAGGAGAAAGCGGCTACTAATATTTTTAAGGGAACATTTGCCAAGTCTCAGAGCAAGAGGCTGCTTCCCAAATCCAGAAGGCCCTGGGCTCCCTTTGTAGGCTGGAAATTAGCTTTTGGGGAAGTCTCTCTGCACATTCCAAACTATGAGACATGCTGCCGAAGTCAGCATTTCCTGCCAGATCTCGCCTAAGGGAAGAGACTGTGCAGAACCTGCAGCTCACTGGGTCACAGACAGCAGGGAGCCACTTCCTACTTTGTATCATATCCTGGGACAAGGAAGAGAGTGGATGCCACCGCAGACAACTCACTGGAGAAGACTGGGTAGGGGAGAGCCGAAGAGGATGTTGTGCAGAGGAGGAAGTGAGAACGGGGAGGGCTGGAACAGAACAGGATGGCGCCAGCACGGCCCTCCAGGCGGCCTGGGCCTTGTAAATCTGCTTTGTGATCCCACAACCAGGGTCCCTTTCTGTGGCAAAGAGATGAGTTGCCATCACCTTTGGAAAGCTACTCAAGAGGGCACAGCGGCTTGAAAAGTGCTAGATGAGTCCTAGCCCAGGCATGGGGCTCCAAAACTTCTCCTGACACAGAGAAGCCCCCTCAAGGAGGTGGTTTGGGGGTTCAGCATGGGAAGCAGCTCCCAACTCTGCTGAGAAGGAAGCCAGTCAGAGCTGAGTTGACTTGAGAGTCTGCATTCACTAGCACAGCTTCTCTGTAAGAACGGATGAATCGTCTAGAAAAGAATGCTGACTGGGAAGGAGGCAGAAGCTGAGCACATGCTAGGAGTAAGTGTGGGGCGGAAATTCACAGGAGTCAACAGTAAGGAGGCAGGGCCATGAGAGCCCACACAGCAGTGCGAGGGTACAAATGCCACTCACTTGTCCCTGGAAAATGGTTATGACTGTAGAGTTATGATCTGTATCTTTTACCATAATTAAAGAAGGGGGAGGGGTCTGCAGTTTTACAAGATGAAAAGGCAAAAGTTGAAGTATACACTTAAAAAATAGTTGAGGCCAGCCAGGCATGGTGGCTCAAGCCTATATAATTCTAGTTACTTAAGAGGCTGAGATCTGAAGATCAAGGGTTCAAAGCCAACCATGGCTGACAAAGCTCACAAATGTTTAATCACCAATTAGCCATCAAAAAGCCAGAAGTGAGGGTGTGGCTCAAGTGGAAGGATACTAGCTTTGAGGGGAAAAAAGTTGAGGGAGGGCATAAGGCTTTGCATTCAAGCCCTACTGGTAGTACAAAATAGTGTTGCATGCACAATTTCAGAAAAAAAAATCATTAAAACTTTAAAAAAAGGCCTAATCTGTGAAGACTGACAACAGCCAGTGTGGTTTCCAGATACAAGTTCAGTGACAGGGCTCTGAGCCAGAGGGTGGCCTCCCAGCAGACAGCCGGGGGAAGCCTCAGGGATGAGAACCCAGCACAGAGTGTGGATAAAGTTTACAAGTCAAAAGGTCACCTCCTCTCAGACTACATGGAATTTGATGTTCATTAACTCTGAGCTCTTAAAAGCTCAGCCTGACCTCCATGCTCACAGTGCCTACTTAATTCGTTTTAAATTGAATGCCCAGACTGCTTGCAAGGGGGATTACAGAAGGATAGGAGATGGCAGTGTTCTGGAATGGTGGTTGGCAGGTTTATTTGGGGGTGACTACAGCCACTACACCCCGGCCAAGTATCATTGCAACACGCAGTTGCCCATGTTTTCCCTGAGCAGACTGCGCATGTGTGCTGTGGAGGGGCAGGAGAATAGAAGTCGCCAGAATCGGCCTTCCAGAGCCTCTGGGAAACTGATGCCTTAGGCAAGTGTCCACCGCGTGAGACTCACGCCTGCCATCCTAGCTACTCAGGAGGATCACAGTTCAAAGCCAGCCTGGAGCAGGGAAGTCCGTCTCTAACCACCAAAAAGCCAGGAGTGGAGCTGTGGCTCTAGTGGTACAGTGCTAGCTTTGAGCAATAAAACAACTCAGGGACAGCACCAGAGCCCCGAGTTCAAGCCCTGGACTGCCATGTGTACACGTACACGTACACACACACACACACACACACACACACACACACACACACACACTAGCAGAAACCACTATGTGGGATGAAAGTCAGAATTCCTAAGAGAATATGTCTAAAACTCCGCGCATGGTGCCTGGTTCAGTAAATGTACCTCTGGTGCCAGGGTGGGACACTCTGTGACCCAGGTAGATAACCGCGCTCCCCCAGCTCCGCCAGCTCAGCTCTGAGCATTTTCATTTGATGCTCCCCAGCAAGACATTTCGTTTTTTCTTAGCAACTGCTCCCTTCTCACCTGACTGGACACATTGCTGGAACCTTCTTGGCCGACCAGATGCAAATTAGGATGTGATTCTGCTCATGACCAGCCTCTAGTCACTGTCTGTCCCCAGTCACACCCCTGTCTCTCCTTGCATAGCTTTTCTGCTAAGTCTGATGCCTGTAGGATGAAGGCTGGGTCGCAGCACGCGTCCATGGGGCTGACTCTATTCCATGCTGATGCCCCGGCCAGTGTGTGCACACAGCACACACAGAGGAGTCGCAGGCACCACGGTGAAGGGAGAGAAGGGCATGCTGGGGCCTGAGACCTCTTTCAGGACCACAGCTCTCAAGCCACCCCCATTTCTACTTCCCCAGAGAAGCATGTGCAGCTATACCTGCTGCATAAAAGTTAAACATTATAGAAACCCAGCTTCTGTTACACCCCAAAGTCCTGTACCCTCTCCAGAAACAGCCATTCTAACATAAAACACTCTTCCAGAGCTAAGAAATACCATTATTTGGATTTATTGTGTGTGTGTGTGTGTGCCAGTCCTGAGGCTTGAACCTGGGGCCTGAGCATTGCTTCTGAACTTTTTGTCTTTTTGCTCAAGACTAGTGCTATACCACTTAAGCTCTAACTCCACTGCCGGCTTTCTGGTTAATGGGAAATAAGGCCATCCAGGCTGTCTTCAAATGGTGATCCTTAGATCTCTGCCTCCTGTGTAGCTAGGATTATAGGTGTGAACTACCAGAGCCTGGCTGCTTTCCACCTACTTAATTGCTCACAGCATTTTACAGGGTTGATGGGTACAATTCAGCTGTTTTCATATTGATAGAAGTTGAACCTATTTCTCTTTTCTCAATCTGCAATAATCATCTCTATCCCCTTTATGAACATCTGTACATATATCTCTATACTGATAAGAGGAAAATGCGGGCAGGGAGTTTGGCCTAGTGGTTAAAGTGCTTGCCTAGCATGCATGAAGACCCGGGTTCGATTCCTGGGTACCACATACATAGAAAAAAGCCGGAAGTGGTGCTAAGGCTCAAGTGGTAGAGCCTTGAGAAAGTCCAAGGACAGAGCTCAGGCCCTGAGCTCAAGCCCCAGGACTGGCAAAAAAAAAAAAAAAAAAAAAAAGAGGAAAATGCACATTTTATAGGTTAAATCCATAATGAAACGTAAAATTTCATGGTTTTATTCCCTGACCAGGAATAAGAAAAGAATGGAGAGGATGTTTATGGAAAAAACAATGGGTAGGGAGATTGATCAGAAAAGCATATGTTTGAATTCATATTTAGAGCATAGCTTTGTAACGAACAGTCAAAGATTAGTTTGTGGTTTTTGATCCAGTCCAAGAATGTGTGGGACTGTGTAGGTGCCATGCCATGCTATGTTTTAAGATCATTATAGAATCCTTCTGAATTGAAAAAAAATTGGCCAAGAAATGTTTGAAAATTATGTCACATTAGGTTATACAACTAATAAAAACCATATGGCATTGACATTGCAATCCTTAGCTAAAACAGGAGAGATAAGGCTCAACGAAGTCTTGGATTTTATAGTAAGACTAAAACGGAAGGCAGTGTGTATGGAGAAAGACTAGTATTAATAAACTACAGAGGAATAACTAACCTCCTATTTGGAAGAGTTTTATTTATATGCTCATTTCATACTAAACACTCACATAGGTTGTAGGCAAATTAATGAAATCAATATGTAAAAAATAAAACCCTAGATCAGTATAGTAATTTAAAAAGCAATTTGGTAACATAAAGCAATGTTTTTTCCCAGACCTAGGAATTGAACTCAGGGCCTGGGCACTGTCCTTGGGATTTCTCAAGGCTAGAGCTCTACCACTTGATCCACAGCATTACTTCTGGCTTTTTCTGTAAACGTACGTGGTACCGAGGAACACTACCACTAGGCCATGCTCCCAGCCATAAAGTAAATTTGTAAGAAATGTTCTTTTAATTTAGTGATTTCATTTTTTCAAGAATAAAATAGGCACTAAAGAAATATGGATAAAGAAATTATGCATTAAATTATTTGGCATTACTTAAAATAGTACAAAATTTGGAAAGAAGCCAGGATGAGCCAGTAGCTCATCCTTATAATCCTAGCTACTCATGGTTCAAAGCCAGTCCTGGCAGGAAAATCCGGGAGACACTTATTACCATAAAACTGGAAGTTGTGCTGGTGCTTAAAATGGGAGAGCTCTACCTTCGGAGGAAAAAGCACATAAATAGCACCCCACACCCATGAGTTCAAGCCCCAAAACAATTTAAAAAAATGGAAACAGTTCAAGAAGCCCAATACGAAAGATATGATTAGGTAATAAAGGAATAATCTCAGATGGAATAGGCACAGCCATTTGACTAATCAAATTTGTAATATTTTTAGGCAGTAGAAGTTTTAAAAAAATAAGACCACCCCTCTCCCAAATAATATGAGTGTGTTTTTAACAAATACACATCAGAAAGAGCAGAACAAGGGTGTTGCAGTGCTTGTATCCCTGAAAAAAATACTGGCTTGGCTGGCGTGGCGGTTCACATCTGTAATCCTCACCGTATGGCAGGCAGAAATCAGAACTGCAGTTCGAGCCTAGTCATAGATTCCATCTCTACCAGTAAGGAGCATGAGGGAAGCTCCATGGTGCCTCTCATCCTGGAGGCATAGGTAAGCACAAATAGGAGGATTGAAGTCCAGGCCAGTCTGGACATAAAGTGAGACTCATATTTTACAAAAGAGTCAATGCACAAAGGGGTTGGCAGAACGTCTCCAGTAGTAGAGGGCCTGCCTACCAAGCATGTGGCCCTGAGTTCAAGTGCCAGTATTGGGGTAAAAAATGAATTCGAATAACTCTACATGTACAGGAAACACTTCTCAAGAAATCACATAAGTGATGGCATACCTGGTATAGCTCAGAAACCAAACATACTGAACACAGCAGAAAATGGGATTTTAGCCCACCCAAACCAGCTTTTCCCCAAGCCCGGGTAGCAGGACATAGAGGGATGTCTTTCCCCCAGGCATATCTGAGAGAAAACATTGCTGTATTTCTATGACTATGTTAGGATTTTTGGATAATGGAACAAAAACTAAGGGATACTGAGCTTTCACCTCATAGACAACATCCATTTTTCCTTTTTCAGTGAGCAGGAGGTTCTGTAATCAATGCCTCCCATATGAAACTGCCCTCCATGTGCTATTAAAATTTTCAAGTTGGTTAGGAAAGACAACTGTTGAGTTGGCAGAAACATGAATGACTGTGATTCAGTATTTGTCATCTGCTGTTTATAGGCTTTCCAATAATGTATTATCGAAGACCCTATTGAGAATCGATTCTGAGATGGAATTCTTGACTCAGCCTGGCAGTTGGTGATAATAGCCAGGCTCAACATTTGAACATGTGAAGGCCTTTCCACTACATCTCTGCCTTGCTTTCCAGTATTATCAGACCTCAACTTGAAGATAGAAGGAACACTTCCAGATAGCCTGCATGGTCGACAGCCATATTGGAGGCAAGGACTTGAACATCCCCAGCCCAGTTTTTATCTCAGTACCAGGGCCAGTAGCAGACAAGTCTGGGTCTATGTTTGATAAACTCTCAGGAATAAACAGTCTTTCAGCTGATTCAGGCCTGGAAGTGGCTGCATGGAAAAACCATCTGTCTCTGAGAAATAGACAGGAGGGCTCACAGAGCAAATAACTTGTGTGTGTGGGGGGGGGGGGGTTGTTAACCAGCAGTGGTCGAGCGTCAGGCACACACAGCTGCCATGAGGAAGAAACGCACAGTCCCGCCCCTTGCTGTCAGTCAAAGAGCGGGAGACGAGGGCTGGGCACAGGAGTACACACCTGTAATCTCAACTACATGGAAGACAGAGGCAGGAGGAATGGGGCCTGAAGCCAGTCTCAGGACAAAGTATAAGGCTTTATTTGAAAACAACAACAACTAGAGCATGGATCAGGTGGTAAAGCACTTGCCTCCTGTGGGACTGGGCTCAATACACACCTGTAGTCTGCATCTTGGAGGAGGTAGAAGCAGGAGAATGGGAGTCTGAAGCCAAAAGTACAGGCAAAAATACTAGGCCTTACCTGAAAAAAAAATAACTAGAGCAAAAAGGGCTGAGGGCATGGCTCAAGCAAGTTCCAATCTCCAGATTTGATTTTACCACAAGAGGCAAGCTGGAGCGGCATCTGGTTACCCAATCGCTGAGGCTGTGAAGCCAGATCCACCAGTGGGGTGGAAGCAGGCGCAGAGCACTGCGGCTCAGATGCCCTGGTGCCCTAGGTGCGTGGTTCACTGCCTTCTTAGCCCATCTGCACTGAGCAGGCGCACTGTTCTGTCCTGACCTCAGGAGAGGCTTCCCTGAGCACTATGTGACCTAGCTCACAGGGCTCCTCTCGGGAGCAGAGCAGTGACCCAAGATTCAGAGTTCAAAGACCCAGTTGGTGGCCAGGGCACTTTGCTGGCAAGCACCTGAGCCCTACCCCAGTCCAGGTAGAGATTTTTTTAAGCAGAAGAAACCAGTCCTGCAAAGGTGTAGGTAGGGGCGAGCAACCTCTGGGGTTAGCAAGGAGCAGCTCCATCGCAAGCTTCCTGTACTGTTCAGTGCACTGCAGGGGGAGAGGGGACACTGGGATTGAGGGAGGGAAGGGGGGCACTGTCCCCAAAGAAATGTACTCTTTACCCGTGTGTCACTGTAACCCCTGTGTACATCACCTTTATAATAGCACTTTTAAAAATTAAAGACAAGTGGTGCCCAGTGGAAAGAACATGTGCTGTAGCTCTCTTCTCTGACCTGACCCTCTGACCACTCCTACTTGACTTAGCTTCTGACTACAGTCTGTCTGGGACATGCACTTCCCTTCTGTGGGGCCCCTGGCACAAGGGACACCACATTTTAACCCTGGGTGGAGTAGAGAACCCACTGCCAAGTCACACAGCCAGGGGGACCTCAGGTTGGCCCCTCCCCAGTGTACTGGGAAGCACAGCCCTGTTGTTTCGGTGGTGCCGGGTGGCCTCCAGTCAGGGCCTGGGACATGGCTCAGGGACCTGACTGATGTGGCTCTCCCACCCCCAGCGCCTCACCCCTCTACCTCCAGTGGGATTCCAACAGTGGTGAATCCAGGCAGGCTTTCCTGTCTGCTTATGAAAGGGCTGAAGGGAATTGCAGGGGACGTGGGCCAAGCTCTAGCAGCGCCCCCGAATCACAGATGATTAGAGTGCCGGCTCCTCAGGCTTTCTAGACCTTCCATGCTTTCAGTCCTTCACAGTGCTTGCTTTTCCAGTGCTGCTGTACAAGGAATTTGACATTTGAGTAGTTATGTCCCAAAGGGCAATGCCAACCTTCTCCCAGACATTTGAAACTGGAAGTCATTGTTTAAGATGAGAATCAATAGAATCTCTGACAAAAATTGGGGCGACACTGAATTATAACCTGGCAGCCCAAGGCAGGAATTAAAATCAAGCGTTCCAAAGTGGTATGAAAAGGGGAGGCTCCAGTACCAAGTATTTTTCTTCTTCCTTTCCATTTTTTGGCTGTGCTTTATCTCCCCTGCCTCAACCCATCTGATCACTGGCTCTTGTGTCTGCATTGCATTTTTCTCAAGTCCTTCCTGAGGTCAGAGTTCAGACTTTCCCCTAGAAAAGGCCAGATAAGAAGGTAAAAAAAAAGCCTCCAATAACAACATATAAATGTTCAAGTGTAGCTGTATTCTAATAAAACTTTATGTACAAGAAGAGATGGTGGGCTCGACTTTGCCACAAGCCTTAGTTAATCATTCCTCTAAGCATGCATTCTCTCTTCTCTCTTCTTCCTTTCTCTTTGAGTCTCAAGAACAGCAATGAGGTGTTAGAAAGGAAAGCTATTTGTCTGTTGTTGGTTTTGGATTGTCTTTGCCATGTTTTCTACATTCGGGAAAGTACACATTGTCTGGTCTTTCTAGGTGGTTATTTAAATTGAAAGCAGCTGTGAAACAGGAATTCTCTCAGGATTTGGTACATCTGCTGCCATGAAAGGAAGAATTTTTAAATACGCTGTTTTTGGTTCTGTGAGCTACAAAGCTTACTGGCATAGTGAAGACTAACCCAGGAAAATTTTTTCTGGACCTTACAGAAATACACAAATGCTTTTGCTGGAATGAATGTATAGAAACTGAAATGGTTTAGATAGGACAGACGCTGAAGTCTAGATGGTACCAGACACACATTTCCTTCACTGCCAACAGTTCGACTTTAAAATTGTGTCACAGCACCTGAACTTTCTGGGGAAACAGGAAGTGAGGTAGAAAGACTTTCTGAAGAGATACAGGCCAGCAATTCCCCAGGGGTTTGTCCTACCACTGAAGATAGGTGACTAGGAAGGTCACATGAAGGCCATTTGGCCTTAGGATATCTATTAGCACCCACCTAGACATCCCTCTCTCTCCACCTGTGACCATAACCTGAACCTGCAGCTTCCCCTGCCATTCCAATGGAGTTTCCAAAGGAAACTCACTGGAGGGAAGCCTCTTCCTCAGCCCCAGGTTTCCCAGGATAGCAAATGTGGGCCTGTGGCCACAGGGATTCCTACACTTTCACTTATTAAAACATAGCTGGCTGTGTGTGTGTGTGTGTGTGTGTGTGTGTGTGTGTGTGCACATGCGTACTGGTACTAGTATTTGAACTAAGGCCTGAATACTGTCTCTTAGTGCTCAGTACTGGTGTTTGAACCACAGCTCCACTTCTGGCTTTTTGATGATTCATTGGACAGAAGAGTCTCATTTACTTTTCTTCCTAGGCTGGCTTTGAACTATGATCCTCAAAAATCAGCCTCTGAGTAACTGGGATTACAGGAATGAGCCACTACTGCCTGGCTTAACATACAGCTTTTGAGAAATATCTGTAATTCACCTTGAATCTGGTGTTCTGGCTCACTATTAGATTCTGTCCAGACAGCCTCAAAACTCCAGTCTCCTTGGCTTACTAGACTTTTTTTCCCCCCCGCCAGTTCTGGGACTTGAACTCAGGGCCTGGACATTTGAGCCACAGCACTACCTTTTCTGTTTATGTGGTACTGAGGAATTGAACCCAGGGCTGGCTGCATGCTGGGTAAGCACTCTACCACTAAGCCATACCCCAGCCTTATTAGACTTTGCTAACCCTCTTTTTATCCGATAAGTTATGACTTAAGAAGAGTTGATACAAAGTGCTTTTCTGAGTTCTTGGCTGGATGGAACCCTCACGTCACACAGAACCGAATTACTCACAAAGTAGATATCCCATCACCTCTCCCAGAAGGTTCTTGTGCCCACCTCCTAATCATTTTAATGGTCTAATTTTGACCAGAAGAGGGCAATGTTGTGCACGGGGCCTCCCTGCACAGTCCCATCCCGTGGAGCCAAAGCTCTGTATTCAATGGCAAGCATTTGTGGGAACACTGGGTCAGATTTTTTTTAAATCATACATCTAAACTGGCCAGAGACCAACATGATTTAGGCTCTATGGAGTCCATGACTTGTTACTGTGGAGAGCACTGTGCCCTAGTCATCCTAGTAGAGATAGACCCAGAGGGATATTGGTTATTTACCCGGAGATCAAAGTACACCTGGAGAGGGCTATGCCACCACTTCCAGACAGAGCTGTGTGTGAGGACAGCACTGCAGGTGAAAGGAGGAACATGGCAGAGACTCTGAGATGGTAAAGGCACAACCTGAAGCCACTTGGCTTTGTGCATAAACTGTGAAGCAGGCCCACTGGAGACATAGGGCGGGAGTCTAACCACAAAGGTGAGTGACACTGTGACAGTGGCTTCCAGAGGTACATCTGCTGTCTACTCATGCCTCCAGTAGAGCTTATTAACTTCTCCACAATTAGCCCATGGTACAAAGGGAGAAAAGGGAGCTGCTGGTCTGCAACCTGAGCTTAGTGGAATGTACTGGGAGAGTTACAGACAGTGCTCCTAGGATTAGAGATGCAAGTGGGACAAGGCAGAGGGAGGAGCTGAGCTGCAGAGGCAACTCAAACAAGGCCCTGGACCTAAGCCACTGGATACCTTTTAACCTTATATAGGACTTTGGAGAAGTTCAAGATTAAAACAGGGGTCATAGCTTTCCTCCATTCACATTAACTAGCCATGGAGCATGATCAGGGACAGGTTCTGGAGAGACTCAGCTGAGTGCTGCCAGTCAGAAACACACCTACAAACTGGGAAAGTCCACCAGTGAGTGCAGCAGGGAGTTCACTACCCCAGACTCAAGGTTGCTCAACGTTTACAGTGCTCAGAAATGGAAACAGTAGGACCCAAAAGCAAAGCAAGTGGCTTCAGAGTCTATACATAACCACACCACTGTTCTGCAGGAAGGTGGTGGGGCTCCATGGATATAGTATTCCATCAGTATCCACACGGCATCGGTTCCAGGAAACCCTCAGATCTGCAGGTGCTGAAATCCCACATATAAATAGCCTCATTTTTGCATATAATCATCTCAATATCACTTGTAATATCCAATGCAATGTGAATGCGGTGTAACTTGTCCTACAGTGTTGTTCAGGCAATAATGACAAGATAAAAAGTGATTATGCATGTTCAGTACAGACACAAGCATCACCGGCCTAACTACAGATCACACCAGCAAGATGCCAGATGAGTAATGCTTAAGCGATGAGCACTGGAGAGAGAGAGAGAGATCTGGGAGGAAGAGGTGGCTAGAGCTGTGCCTGCACCTCATTCATAAGGAGTTAAGTGTAGATCTGAGCGCACAGCAAATTCAAGTTTCACTTTTCAGAACTTATTAACTTGTTTAATTGCTTCTTTTGTAGCAGGATCTATGTAACCCAGGCTGGCTTCAAACTCCCAATCTTCTTGCCTCAGTCTCCCCAGCACTCGTATTTACAGGTGTTTGTCCTCTCGCTCCACTCTACTATCCTAGAATTACGAGCATATTTTTGATTTATAGCTGGCTGAACTCACAGATACAGCCTCTGTAGGTTGAACCTATGGCTTCTCTCTTACTAAGGGTTCTAGCACTTGATTTAGGCCCCCAGCTATTTTGCTTTTGAGATACAATCTCCCTAACTTCGCCCAGGCTAACCCTAAGCTCTCAGCCCAGCTGCCACAGCTTCCTGGGTAGCTGAGATTACAGCCATGTGCCACTGTTCCTGGATGGGAATATAGCTCTCAATAACACAGGGCAAGTAGGAGAAGAGGCTGGACATGAAAAAGCTTTCATATAGATGCATACTAGAATATAGCATGAAATTCAAAGAGTTGACAGTGAAAATAAGTCATTGCTCTCCTATCTCCTCTGCTTCCAAGGTACAGCCATTGTTCCCATTGTAACCGTATGGTTATCAGATGACAGCCTTGTGAGGCATCCCATTCTCCACTCTTATCTGCACTCTGTTCCTTATATTAAGACCTACTGCGCTGTGCTTCTTGTATTAACACCTTACAACTACAATGCCATTCGTATCTGAGAGTTACCCCCTTCTCTTAACGACACACACATTTTCACGACACACTCTAACTTCTTGAAGTGAACGTCTCTTGATGGGCATTTCCAGATGGCTTTCAATCCTTAAAACAAAAACAAACAAACAAAAAAACAGCTTGAGAAGATTCATTTTAACTCACAGTTTCAGAAGTTTCCATCCATGGTCCTTTGGTTTCCTTGCTTCTGGGCCTGTGAAAAGGCAGACATGGCAGTGAGCTTCTCAGGGATACCATAGATGCAGCTCCTCAACCTCCCCACCCCCCTTCCTAAGCTTCCAGCACTGCTCAAAATAGAGCCTCCTGCTGGAAATCAAGCTTTCCAGAAGCTTGTGGGGCGCCATTTCATATTCAAGTCTTAGCCAGGTGCTCTAGCAGGCTTTTTTTTTTTTTTTTTGGCCAGTCCTGGGCCTGAGCACTGTCCTTGGGTTTTCTCAAGGCTAGAGCTCTACCACTTGGGCCACAGCACCATTTCTGGCCTTTTCTATGTATACATGGTACCGAGGAATCGAACCCGGGCCTTCGTGCATGGTAGGCCAACCCTCTACCACTAGGCCACACTCCCGGCCCCTCTAGCAGGCTTTTAACTGAAGCCGCAGGAGAGCAGCTGCTCCCCCAAATCTTGGCCCTTTGATGTTTCAAGTGAATACATGAAAAACAATTCTCTGCCCCAGCCTTGCCTTGCCCTCCCTGTGCGGGGAGCTGAGCATCTGCTCCCACGCGCCAGGGACAGGGTGCTCGTCCGCCGGTCCTTAGCCCTTGGCCACAGGTGTGTGCAGGGCCCCTGGCAGGCAGACTCGTGGGAGGCACCGCGTCCAGGGAGCAGGGCCGGGCTCCAGGGTGCAGGGCCGGGCTCCAGGGTGCAGGGCCGGGCTCCAGGGTGCAGGGCCGGGCTCCAGGTGCAGGGCCGGGCAGGTCAAGGGCACGGCAGGGACACTCACCTGCCCGGTGCTTCCGTCCCCAGCTCATGTGCTCCTCGGTGCAGAAGGCCCTGTTTGAGGAGGAGGACCACGTCAAGAAGCTGCAGCAGAAGGTGGCCACCCTGGAGAAGCGGAACAAGCAGCTCCGAGAGCGGGTGAAGAAGGTCAAGCGGTCTCTGAGGCAGGCGCGGAAGCACAGCCGCCACCTGGACCTGGTGAACCAGAAACTCAGCGGGAAGCTCCTGGCCGCGGCGGCGGCGGGCGGCGCGCAGCCGCACATCAACGCGCTGGGGCGGGAGCCCGCGCGCGCCCCCTACCGGCGCGGGTAGCAGGTGCAGAGGGCTGCGGGCCCGGCCTGGCCTGGCTGAGCTGGGCGGGCCTGGCTGAGCTTTGCTGGCCCGTCCTGGCCTGGCTGAGCTTTGCTGGCCTGGCCTGGCCTGGGCGATGGACGATCTAGCTGTGGGCGTGCACGATTTCAGATCTCACAGAAGATATCTCAGATGTGTTTGGTGGAGTCTAACCAGGTAAAACGACAAGTCTCTCCGCCATTAGCCTTTCCCAGTCAAACCTCAGACAAGGTGCCTGGACCTCCACAGGCAGGAGGCCCCCTGAATGCTGTGTGGAGGGCCTGGCCTTAGCCAGGGGGAGCACGCTGCAGAGTGGGGAAAGAATCTTCTGGACCCAGGGCATCAGGAGGAGTGAGCTGAAGCTAAGTGCTGGAACCTTCCGTTGCCTCCTTGCCCCCTTCTTCGGGAGCAGGATGCCCACAGGTGAACGTGCCTCCCTGTTGCAGTCAGTGCTTTCCTCCCCGCAAAGGCAGGTTAGGGCTTAACGAGCTCATCACAGGTGAGGGAATTGAGCTGGGAGCGGGGGCTGATTTCCACGCCAGCTCCCTGGGGCTGTAGGTTGCTTTAATCTGAAGAGTAATTGCGTTTATGGGCCCTGCCATGTTTCATCAAAATGCATTCCCCAGTGGAAATTTAGCTAAGCCACTGCTAGATTGTAACTCTGAGCTCGCTCAGTCATTGCTTCTCATGTCTCTGAGTTCAAAGTCAGCCAGTCCAGTGCACTTCAAACACTCCCTCCTCCCCAGGCCCATCTATATCCTGAAGGTAATTGGGAATTCGTGCCCCTTCTGGTAAAAAAAAAAAACAAAAAAACACTACTATACTCAGTACTTAAGCACGCTTGACCAAGGCCCAGCTAGCAGAGTGGTCATTCTGGTTCTCATCTGGTGAGAACCAAACCAAGTGCCCTTCCCTGCTATTTCACCAAAGGAAGCCTCTGACCCTCCTGCCAGATCTGCCACCCAGAAACCACCTTAGACATTACTGGAAATAACAGTTCCTGTCACATTGTTACTCTTCTACCTTGAGGAAAGCCAGATGCTTCGAGCTCTGGCAGCAAGTCTAGGGAGATGGAGCCTGTGTCACTCAAGGCTTGGTGGCAGGCTGCTACACAGTGGATAAGTCTACATGCTGTTCTGGCTGGGAGGGAAACCTGTGCCCTGAGTCCACAGCTGCCAAGCTTTCCCTTTGTTAGCTGTACTGTTCATAGTGTGCTATAACAGAGAACGTTTTCTAGTCTATTCTATCAGGGACCATTTCATCAAAGCACTTTGCTTCCACCCAAGGCAATGGCAGGCCCAGGAAGTGACTGACAGCCAGGGTCAGACCTCTCCAGACATGTTCTGTTCTGCTTTTCCAATAAATATGAGCAGCTATTTCAACCAAAGGAGGCCGTGAGCATTTCTTTGGGTTTGGGAGATTCAGAATTTACAACTTTGGGCCACAAAAGTGTTTTAGATTCCTTAGGGGAATGCCTGAGACACTCCTAGGCCCCTGAGGAGACTGAGTTCGAGTCTGCTCTGCCCTTCCCATCTGGATGTGGTCTAACCCAGCTGTCCCCTCTGGCTCCTGTCTCTTGGCACACCTGTGGGGAGGGTAGGCGGGCCTTGTTCCTCACAGGACAGTAATGTCATTAATCAGTGTTACTCAGTGTCCTCAGCAGTGCACGGCCATCTGTGGCCAATGAGAAGCCGCAGGTCCCGTTACCAGTGGCTGTGTCATCTCACCGCAGCCCCAGCCACCTGTTGACGGTCCTACCAGGAATCTTTTGCGCTTCCTAAAGTGCCCACATCAAGAATTGCTCAGAACTTGCCATGGTTTAACCCACCATTCTGCCACCTTCTATAGGACAGGCTATTGCTTAGCTCCAAGAAACTTCCAAATATCACACAATAAGCCAGAGGCAGATAGAATTTTGAAACAACAGTCCCCAGGAATGCATAAGCTGGCAGCAGGGAAACACAGGATGGGTCCCCCAAAGAGGAGAAGACTGATGATACGGGGGAGAATTAGAACTAGGTCACACAATGGGATACCTCTAAAGCAATTAGAATCTGAAATGGCTTTTGTAAACTGATTCGCGTTGAAAACAATTTCTGGTTAGCTATAGAAAGCAGGACACTTGGAAGTGGTACTGTAGCTCAAAGTGATAGAGTGCTAGCCTTGAGCTGAAGAGCTCAGGGACAGTGCCCCAGCCCAGAGTTCAAGCCCCATGACTGACCAAAAAAAAAAAAAAAAAGAAAAGAAAGCAAGCAGGACACTAAAATTGCACAGCACACAATAGTAAACATTTATATAAATGATCCCCTGGGTTTCCTGAAATGAAATGTAATTGAAACCAAGGCTTATAACTGATGCTGTAATAAGACATTATAAAATACAGGGGAAAGACAAGATTGGGGTTGGATGTTTTCTTAATGTAGTAGAGAGTTTATTTAAAACAAAACAGGCTTGAGACCAAATTTTAGGGGTGCAGATGGCTCACACCTGTAAACCTAGCTACTCAGGAGGCTGAGGTCTGAGGATCAAGATTAAATCTCAGATCCAAGCCATGATCTCAAAACCAAAAACTAGACATAGGACAATTTAGGTTCAAGTGATAACCTCACTAGAACTCAGACAACGGTCTCCACAACTAATTAGAAATGAGGCTTCCCCCAAAAACATCTTAATGGAGATATTGGAGAGTGTGATGACTCTGCACTCATAAACTGTCGGCCTCCCCCACTAGCAGATGCCAAGGTGGACGCTAACTTTCCCAAGGGCTATGCATTGCCTCAACTGAAATAGAGAAACTGCTTCTTTTGCCACCCCACCCTTCAGACTGTGCAGTTTACAGAACCCCAGCACAAACCACAATGCAAGGACCCTTGTTAAGAAGTTGCTGAGAATTTCCCCAAGCATGTGAGTGTGAGAATCTTCTGAACAGCAGGTTCAGTGTACTATGTCTGCTAGGGAAAAGCCCACAGAGCTGACCCTGCCAACCTACCATCCCTCTCTACCACATCAAACTAGAGTAACCGAATGAGGCACATCACCAAGAAGGCTCATGGGTCATATGTGTAATCCAAGCAACTCAGGAGGCTGAGATCAGGAGACTTACTCTTTGACATCAGCCCGGGCAAAAAATGAACTAGACCACCATTTCAACCAGGGAAACACTGGGCAGAGATTACACCTGCTATACCAGTTATGAGGGAAACATAAATAGGAGGATCACAGTTCAGCCAGCTTGGGCAAAAAGGAAGCCTTATTTGGAAAGTAGCAAAAGCAAAGAGAGCTGAGAATCTGGTTCAAGGGTAGAGCACCATCTAGTCAGTGACAGGCCTTGAGTTCAAACCGTAGCACCATCAAGAAAAAAAATAAAAAGAAATCTCATGCATAGAAAATGATCTCAAAATTATGCTGACTTTTTGGCAAAAATGTCTCTGATCTCCGTATGGATAATGAGGCCCTAGAGAAGAGAAACCACGTATCAGTGTTCAACCTCTGGAGAAAAAGTAGTTATTTTAGCTGTAACAGGAGATGGGTCATGCAAATGATTGATCCTGGGACTCGAGCAACAAGGAATAAATGACCTCTTACTGAACACTAGACTGAATTCTACCACTGTTACCAACAAATCAATCTAGACTGCCAAATAGAAGTCTGCTCTGAATCTCGGCTTATGGGACAGTCATAGCCTTTTAATGGATGAGACCCTTTCAGGAAATGAAGAATAAAGATCCATGAGCTTGAAGATAAGTAAGACTACTTATCCAGGCTGAGTCAGAAGTAGAGGAGGACAATGGGGCCGGGAGTTTGGCCTAGTGGTAGAGTGATTGCCTAGCATGCTCGAAGACCTGGGTTCAATTCCTTGGTATCACGTACATGGAAAGAAAGCCAGAAGTGGTGCTGTGGCTCAAATGGTAGAGCTCTACTTAGAAAGCCCAAGGACAGTGCTCAGGCCCTGAGTTCAAGGCCTAGAACTGGAAAAAAAAATAGAGAGGGATGAGTAAAATCAAACAATGCCTAAAAGATATTTTGGATACAAGTTAGTAGCCCGTATGAATAATGAGATGCATTGTATTCATAAATTGCTTTGTTGAAGGGCAATTCCTTCGTATGAATAAAGATAACACAAACATGCAAAACTTAGAACTGAAGGCACAGCGAAGGAAGCAGCAAGAGTGAATCTATTTATCTCATCTCTCAGGTTTCTTTCTCTTCCTTTCATCCTGGCCTCCCATTTTTCTGGGTCCCAGCTATCAGGAGGGGCTCAGAGAAATGACTCCATCGGTTCTAAGTCCTCTTTAGTTTCTGGCTTTATGGAAAAAAAATCCTACTTCCAGAAAAGTGTCTTCTATAGCTAACTCCTACAGCACTGGAATCTTCCTTATTCAAAGCTGTCTGGTTCTATGTATAAAGACTGTCTTGATCCAGCTCCCAGCTTTCCTGAAGGATAGGATCAGACAAAGATCCTTGAATAAATACCATCAGCTCTCCACATTTTCTTTTCTTTTTTTCCCTCTCTTTTTTTTCTCTTTTTTTCAGTATTTTTTATTGTAATTAGTAAAAGGGTTACATGATATTTGCCAGATAGAAGGTGCATTAATTCACATACATTGATACCCTTTCACATGTCTTGGTACCCATTACCCTCCCCCCCCACACCCCCCACCCATGCTGTCCGCATTTTCTACTAATATACAACAGAGAGAGATGTGGCAAAGTCATTTCCCAGGCAATATTTCTCTCCGGTGTTAAAAGGCTGTTTGCTTTTCTCTCCCATCCCACCTTCCTGCTGTTATCCTCTTGTCTACAGAGCTATCAGCTTTGGCACCAGAGGCTATGCACTCAAAGGGGAAACATGTCTGTGTTATTTGTCTAGGGGTTTCTTTGGCTTTTGCTAAGGGCTCAAGGAACAGACCCAAGAAAGGAACTAAAATGAGACTTGTTGATTATCTTGATTTTTTTTCAATTACTCCTGCTTCCCATGAAAGGATCGGGAGTTGGCTGTCCCTGGGAGCTGAGTCTGTAGCTGCCAGATGGCTGGGCAGGGACTGCATGGCCTGGCATTTTGTTTCTTCCTGTCCAATAAAACGGAAGATATTTAAACCAGGCACAGAACAGCCTTTTATTTTATTAAAAATGTGTTTTCTTCTATTCTTCCCCTGAAGATGTACACGCTAAGTAAGTACTCTACCACTGAGCTCTATCCCCAGCCCCCAAAACATTTCTTAAGAATGGATCTGGGTACTCTGAACTTCCATATTTTGAAATATTTGAATGCTGGAAATTATGACAAAATTTGTACCATAGAAGTAGCAGATGATTACATAGTGTGACCCTAGAGGAGTGATTCTCACCTTGCCTCTCCATTAGGAACAGCTGGGAACTGGAAAGAAAGAGTGGCCACAGTAGGCGCCTTCCTGCCTGATCTGGGTGCTAAGGTCGGCACTAAGGGCAAAGCAAAACGCATTTCTCATGATGACTACACACAGTCAGGATGCATTGGTATTTATTTCCCTTTGAAGCAAACATTTTATGATGGAAGGTAATATTCTGGGGGTCCTCTTGGCAAGAAGAGTATTTAGATGGACACATCAGTTACCTATAGCTGAGTAATAAATCACCACAGTCTTGGTGGTGTAAAACAATGTACATTGATTGTCTTATGATTGCTGTGGTCCAGGACCTAGGCATGACTAAATGGGATTCTCTCCTGTTGGATCTGTCACTGGCTAGACCCAAGGTTTTGGCTAGGACTGAGGTCTCATCTGAAGGCTCAACTGGAAAGGCTCTGTTTGTTTCCCATAACTGTGGAAAAGACAGGATGTCTTATGGGTGATTAAAGTGAAATCTCCACTTCTTTGATTGCTACTAGCAGCCCTCAGTTCCTTACCAGCTAGGCCTCTCAACTTAGATGCCTATTTCTTCAGACCCACAAGCTGAGAGGACAACAGAGTCTATAAGCAAGACATTAAGATTTGCTTTCCTGTGACCCAATGAAGGAAGTGACTTCTCTTCACCTCTGCCATGTTCTGGTGGTTAGAAGCAAGTCACGTGCTATCTCAGCCCCAAAGAGAGGACAGTATACAAGCACATGAATACCAGGGGTTAGGAATCTGTGGGTGTCATCTTAGAGTGAGCCTGCCATGACTGGGCTCCAGTAGCTCAACAGTATATATGCATGCCCTCTGGCACACCCCTGCCACCAGGTCAATCACATTTCTACTGGGTCCATGCCAACTTTCTTTTTGTGAAGAATACCTAACCATCCTAAAAGAAGCTGAAAACACTGGTAAGTCATACATTGCTTCTTTGATGCAACCCACCTTCTAATGAGGCTCAACTACAAACCCAGAGAAATTTGGGTAAAAGGAGCTCAGGTCCTTTCTTTTAATAAGTAGTCCTCTGTCTTAGACAGTGCAGCCTGCAATCCGAGAGTACCACAGATTCGATGGCACAAACAACAGAACATTCATTGTCTTCGTTTTGGGAGCTAGAAGTCTAAAATGACTTGTCCATTTGGGGACTGGTGAGGACCTGATATGCTGTCTCATCATGTTACTCACAGGACAGAGAACCAAGAGATATAGCAGTTTTCTCTGTGCTCCTGATCTGAAGATGTCACTAATCCCAACACAAGGGCTCTACCCTCATGACCTCATTAACCTTCCCAGGACCCCTACCACCAGACGCCGTCACATTGGAGGGAAAGATTCCAATTTATTAATCTGTGGGAAACACAAGCATGTGAGAAAACACACACTTGTGGTCTATCATCTCTCTGATGTCCATTCAGGCCCTAGAACAAAATTTCCAATGATGGAAAAAAGATTTTCACAAGCAAAAGGTCACAATTGAGAAAGAATACAACCAACCCAGTGCTAAGTTTTATTCTTGTTTAGCAGAAATGTTTTCTTCATGATGCCATGAAGATAATTTAGCTTCTCTCTACTGGTTTTTCCATCAGTAAATTGAATCAACCCATTAGTAAGTCTATCATTTTTATATGTATCTTACTTTATTTACATTACTTCATAGAACATGGCCCCAGAAAATAGATGAAGAAGATTAACTTTTTAAACATGTCTAAGCATGTGGCTCTCTTCCAAAGAGTGGCTTTTCCTAAATCCTCTGTTGTCATTTGCAGGCTATACTTGAAGCTATTTTTCTTTGTAACTTTGATTTTGCTTTGGATTCTTTAAGGCAGTTGCTTGAGCTGGAGTTAATAACTCAAGACCTGAGTGTTTAGTTTGGAAGAGGTAGGCTATTGCAAATCTCTGAGTTAATCAGCCCAAGGCCAAGTGGAAAGTTTTTCTAAACATCAGATGGAGGGAGAAGCCAGCTTGGTCTTCCCACCCCCACATCTAGTTCTTTTCCCAGTTACCCCTGCAACAACCTGGAGGCATAAACCTTCAGACCCATCCCATCTGCTCCTGGCCAAGAACTATACAGTGGAAGACTTGGAGAAGAAAACAACAGATCCATTTGGGATAAATGTGGAATTAAAAAATATATATTCATCTTTTCTTATTTTGATCATGAGCGAACATGAGAACATTTGTCCAGCCATCAGCATAGACTTTTCCTGCCATTTGTCCTTCACCCCAGACCACAGCCCTTCCTCCTCTCCCCATCATGACTGATGGCATGAGAAGGAATGCGGCAGCCAGCCACAAGTAGATTTTAGCTCAGAAATGGTATAAAAGAATGAAAGGGGACCGGGAGTTTGGCCTAGTGGTAGAGAGCTTCCTAGCATGCACGAAGACCTGGGTTTGATTCCTCGGTACCACATATATAGAAAAAAGCCGGAAGTGGTGCTGAGGCTCAAGTGGTAGAGCTCTAGCCTTGAGAAAGTCCAAGGACAGTGCTCAGGCCCTGAGCTCAAGCCCAGGACTGGCAAAAATAAGAAAAAGAAAGAAAAGAATAAAAGGATTCTCCTGCAACAATAACTCCTGATGCATTTCTAACATGGTCGACAATTCTGTGTCGACCATGTTAGGTATTTGTGACCTATCCAAGTCCTCTGGTACTTTTTCACTTTTGAGGATTAGTGTCCTTTGTTTTCAAGGTGGCAGTACTGGGATGGTTCAAAGAGGATAACCCAAATCAAAACATGTAACCCTCCCCCCCCCAATAATGCAGTGTTTCCCAGAGGAACATTCTAGATCTCTGAGAAAAGGCTTAGTCTTCTACTCATTTGGACAATTTTGGGCATCAGACCTCCAATGCCAATAGATTGTATGCACAACTGTCTAGTGCCCAAATAATCAGACATTTCTGAGGCCTTGGGCCAGGGGAGATACCAATTTCTTTGTCCTGGAAACTTAGGCTGGAACCATCTAGCTTTTCCCATTTCTGTGTTACTTTCCAAATCATCTGTGGTTGATGTCTCCAGCTGTCTGCAGCACTTGGTTATGCTGACTGCCTAGTCAAGGAGACAGATTTTCACGACACCATGAGGAGGCCAAAGCAGTGTTTCAAAGAGAAATTGTAGCATCTCCCTGCATACATAGCCACGTCTCAACCTGTGAACTCTGACCTCTCCTATGGAGATGGAAATTTTGCTAGGATTTTCTTTCATGCCTTCCCATTGGCTAATTCCTATTCATAAATCAGGTACTTCTCATTTTCAACAAAAGTCTTCAGCCATTTAAGTCTGTCCTTGGAAGTTTTCTTTTATTTCACTATTTGCTTTCTTAATGGGACCCACTATATTTCTTCCTCTCTCCCCAGAGACTTGGGGGAAGCAACTTGCTGAGAAACAGATCGACGTGATATTTTTGGCTGACTCCTCAGGAGGGGAGCTAGCTAGCGCCTTGTTTCTCTCTCCAGTCTCCCTGATGGAAGTTGGACATACACTGCATTCCCAGAACTCTCCAGTGTTTTGGATTGAAACATAAAAATAGCCATCCCTGCTGCAGGGGGCAAATTCTGATTAGAATTCTTCAGCTCTTTCTCAATTTCAGTTTCCATAGAAGGGACTAGATTTAAACCCAGGCAGCTGGCAAGTAGCCACATGAGTTTTCAGCTTGTTGGCCATAACAGCTCATGAGAAAAACTCAAAACGCTTACGAAACTCTTCCGTTTCAGGCGCATAGCGGGAGGTTGGAGTAGCTCCATCTGTCTCTGGCCCATGATCCTTCTAGCAAGGTTTCATATGCTATGAGGGCTCAATGATGAATGCTCATCTCCTGAGTCAGGAAGCAGGGAGGAAGACGGCACTGGGATCTCATAATCTTGGTAAAGGCATGTCTCCAATGATCTTTCCCTTTCTCACACAAGGTCAGGTGTGAGGTAACAGTGCTTTTTGCCTCCTTCACTTACTCTCTCCACTGCCCTCCTTCTGCCATTGTATCTGAGAGGATTCTCTCTGTACAATGATGCCATCACACTACAAGAAGGAGTCCTTGTAGGTGAGGGTTCCTCTTACTGAGGGCCGGTCTCAGTACTTCTCTAATTTTGTAATGAGAACAAAGGAAGACCAGATCTGGGATCCATTACAAAGACATAGGGGAAGAAGAAAGAAAGAAACCAAAGAAGAAACAATGCTCTGGAATACATCCAAGCAGACACTGGACCCTAAAAGTCACCTGACAGGCTTATGAAGAAATGTCGTGTGTGGTCCTCGAATGCCCTGGAAGGCCCTGGCCAGCCCTTTCCCTTCCTGATGGAATTCAGCCTTGCCATTACAGCAACCACCTCCAACTGTAGAAGACTCGAAATGAGCAGTGTCCTGCCCTTTCTGTGGTATAAGATGAGGAACACTGGATGCACAGGACAAACACAGACAAGATGACATAAAAGTGGACATCACTTCAGGCTGCTCCCAGATCCCACCACAAGCCAGCAGACCCTGCACTCCTCACATAGCCCCTCTCTCTTCCTGTTAGTGACAATAGAAGGGTAGGAGATATGACGCTAGGGACATAGGATGCTCAAAAGAGCTAGCAAGAGGGGATGCAGCAATGGAAATTGGAGTCATATTTGCTGTTGTGCTTTTTATACTCACAGAGCTGAATGAGCTTGTAGATTTCTTGTTTCTGTCTTGAATCCTCAATGGTTTTCAGGGTATATGAACCCTGATAAGGTGCACAGGATGGAACAACCTGGATGTGAGATGCCAATGTCACTGGGCTGGGCGTGTGGCCTAGTAGTAGAGTACTTGCCTAACAAGTGCAAAGACCCAAGTTCAGTTCCTCGGTAAGACATACATAGAAAAAGCCGGAAGTGGTGCGTGGCTCAAGTGGTAGAGCTGTAGCTTTCAGAAAGCCCAGGGACAGTGCTCAGGCCGAGCTTAAGAGCTAGACTGTAAAAACAAAAACAAAACCCACAGTCACCAATAATCCCTGCTACTCAGGAGGTTGAGATCCTGAGTATCATGGTTTAAAGACAGCCTAGGCAGGAATGTCTCCAGAGAAAAGAGGCAGAGAAAAGAGGGGGATGAGAAAAGGAGGGGAGAAGAGGAGTGGAGAGGAAAGGAACAAAATATCAAGAATAAGATTATAAAATACAATGGGCAGATTCTTTAGTTCTTCATAGTTTTTACTTCTAAGGCAAGGGCTACTAGGGGATCAGACAAAAAAACAAGCTGTATCTTTAGCTTTCCTCCCTCCCATCTTTCTCTTATTTTTTAAACAAAGATGTAGTTGGAAAATAGAAATTGCATATGTGTTTACAAAGACCCTAGTGCCTTATGAAGACCTGTTGTTTCCAAAGGTCAACAAAAGCTGAAGGAAGGAATGAAAGAGGATTCAGGAAGGAGAGACAAAAGCATACAATGAGACCAGAGATGAGCAGGTGAAGTTCAAGCTTATTTCCTTGGGGATCTGAATGCTGCCATCACATAGCTTGGATGATGCCCTATGGGATACTTTCAGCCAATGTCCTGTAGACTTTTTTTCCTCCTTCCGCTTACTATTAAAATCCTTCAACTCCTCAGAGACTCCAGTTCCTAGCTGTCCTTGAGCCTAGGAGTGATCACATGTCTAAGTGCTGTCCAGGGGACGAGTGCAGGTATTACAGGAAGGTCTAGTTGCTTGCTCATCGCCTCTTTTCCCACTCTTCTCACTGTGATGCTGGTGACGGTGTGGGACTTTTCCTGGCCATGCAGGTGTAGATGGAGACAAGGGGGGTGGTTAGCAACAGAATGGAAGGAATCTAGGTCTTCAACAGACTTCCACTCTGGATCTGCCCTATCCTCCCAAACTTTCATGGTTTGGATTTTCACATGAGAGAGGAAGAAACTTCTATCTTCCTTCAGCTGCTGTTGTTTTCATTTCTAGGAAGGAGAAGGCAAGCGAGCCTTCTTTTAAAGCAACCTTTTAAAGGTGCCAGGGTGAAGAGCAGCCTGTCCCTGGATGTAAATTGCTCTTGTCCTAATATGATTTGATACTATCACTGAATATTGAACTTGCATAGATCAGATGACCTAGCATTAGTCACCTATCTATTCTATCCCTCAGAATGTGAGTACAGTCTATTAGAACACATGGGAGAAACAGTTCCTAAGCAAAAACTGGAAACAAACCAAAGGCCTATTTACTGTAGAAAGCATGAACATGCATCGTGTATTCACTGGTGTGCTATGTCGGCAGATGTTTAACACCAGGAAGTAAAAACTCTGATGTGTACCATTTGCCAATTTCCACGGTCTAAATTCTCCCCTCCCAATGTGATTCAGGCTCACAAGCTGGCTTACCAAACACTACAATCTTAAGAGTCAGCTCTAATGAGGACGGACAAGCTGGCCCCAGCACAACAACTGAATACATTCCTGTACTACAACATTATCCAGCAACAAAAATGAACCATACATATATGCAACAACCATGGCTAAGTCTCACACTATATTGTGTTGAGAAAGAAATAACAAGCAAAAGAAAGTATAGAGCATAGTTTGGGTTATATAAAGTTCCAAATGGGATCCAATTAAATCAGAATGCTTCAGAATGTCCATGGATGTGGTTGAAATAGAGAATAGTTTAACCAAACATTGAGAAGGATAGTTAACTGTCAACAGGGAGAACAGGCTAGGGTGGATTTTTGTTCTGTTCTCTTGACCTTGTGGGGCTCTGTGGAAGTTCTCTTCATGTGTCATCCATTCAACTAGACTTATAGTTGTGTACATGGTTTAGCATGCATGTTGAAATCAATAGTCTTCTGGATTCTGTTGGAACTGACTCATATCAATGCAGGAGAGCCGGCAGTGAGCATCTTCTCCCCAGCTCTGTACTTAGTGAGGTGACCCTGGCTGCTGCAAATCAGCTGTATCAGGGCCTTTGCACCACAAAAATTGGCAGACACCAAATATTAAGACATTTTCTGGAGAATTTGCTTCAACCTATCAATGGCAATACTAACTAAATATATATACAGGATATAGTTAGATATATAAATACTTATATTTAGTGGTCTATTTAAATATATAAAATTCATTCTATAACTATGATAGAATATGTCTAACACTTCATATTATAAGTGCAATTAATATGCATTTATATTATACATATAATAATCATATTGTATGTTGTATATATATTATTTATAACTACAAGTGTTTAGATAACTATAATACAAAACATAAGAATACATAATTTATAATAAACATATATTTAAGAAGGCTATTACATATATGTATATATGTATATATTATATGGGATAATATATACATATATATAATTATATATATTATAGACAATATATAAAACTAAGTATTGGTAGTGGTGGGTTCAAATATATTCTCCAGAAAACATCTTAATATATATATGTTCAATATAGATACATATATGTGTATGTATATACATACTAACAAAATTTGCTTATTAAAGCAAATTTCAAAACTGAATACTCTCCACAGTTTCAAGGCAAAACTTTAGAAACAGCTAAAAATAAGACAAGATTCCTGCAACAACAACAAAAGGCTACCAGCTATGCTAAGGAATGGCTGTAGAAATGTGAAGAGTTTGAAACTCTCCATGATATGTGGTGAAGGCACTATTTACACACCCATCCTTACAGAAATGACTAAGACGAGCCATTTCCAGCATGGTAAGATGGAGAGAAACAGAGGCTTTTTTCAGTTACTTATTCAACTTGACTATCTCAGCTTCCACCGTAAGTGGGCCCCAAATGTTTTCCTATACAAACTCATTGGCAGTATTCTGAGCAGTTCTCCTTAGTAATTGTGTAATAGCTAGTGTAGTGAATTTTAAAAAATTACTATTATGTGCCAGTCCTGGGGCTTAAATTTAGGGCTATCCTTCAAAAATTTTTTTTTTTTTTTGCTCAAGGCAAAACTTAGTTTTCTGGTGGCTAACTGGAGATAAGAGTCTCATGGCCGTTCCTGCCCTGGCTGGCTCAGATCTCAGCCTGCTGAGTAGCTAGGTTTTAAGTGTAAGCCATTAGGCCCAGCTAAGTCTGGCTTGTTTTGGGTTGACAGTGAAGCAGGAGGGATGGAAGAGCCTTATATTTGGGAAAGCTATTTTACGGTTGATGGTAAGCAGAACACTAAAATAAATTCAGGGTTGACAGGTAAGAGTCTACATTCCAGGGTAGAGAATTCCTCAGGTTGTATTTTCTCCAAATTCTTCCTCTCACTCGTCTCTTCCTCTATCCCATATGAATTCATCTCACTGCATGTCTTGGCCTTTTACCATCATTGGGTAGGATTTGACTTATCTTAATGGTGACACAAAATAAAACAGAGAGCGGGGTACTGGTGATTCACACTTATAAACCTACTTACTCGGGATTGTGGTTCGAAGCCAGCCCAGGCAGGAAAGCCTTACCTTCAATAAACTACAAAAACAAAATCCAGTAGAGCTCTGGCTTAAGTGATGGAACACTAACTAACCTTAAGCAAAAGCAGCTCAACAACAACACTGCTGAGTTCAAGCCCCAGGACCTGCACAAAACAAACCACCAGAAAACCCATCCACTGCCACCTCTGACACCTGTGTCTCTAGTGACAGTTCTAGCCCAAGATATGGTGGTAATTGTTACCACATCTTTTCAGGAGCTGGAGACTTAAGAACCATGACCTCCCCTAGAGTTCATTTCCCAGCTCTGTTGGAACCAAACCTTAGTTGTCTGAGGAAGGCAACCACTTCCTTTAATTAAAGAATTCTCCTTGCAGAATTGGCTAGCGTTGCTGTGCAATGTGTGGTTGGCTGACGTCTCCTAAATGACTTCCAACAAAATTGTGGCATACCACGCTGTGAGAGGTGCTGAAATTCCACCAGTGTGTTGCTGAACACTTGGATTTGATGTTCCAGGCAATAAGAGAGGACTACCTCAGGATGATTTTCAGTTGAGGTCTGTGAGAAGCAGGAAACACTATACCAGAATGTAAGGGGCTTTTCGAAACTCGAAATATACATCTTTTCCGAGCTATTTGTCTCAACTTTCTCCCTCAGAATTCTTAGAGCCTAAAATAGGCAAATTTGTTCTGCAGAGGCTAAATCTGATATACAGCCTGGAATCAACAGATGTGTTAAATTGGAACACTGATTTATTTTGTCTGGGCACAGGAGGATAACAGAGACTTTCTAACCTTCTTAGTAACTTATAATCACCAGAGCTCTTTGGTAGGTCCTGCAGAAGATGCAATCCATACCATCAGGGGTGGTGCCCTCATGTCTTAGCAGATCTAGAATTTTCTCCCTTTCAGAGTGAGGCGTATGCCAGCTGGAAGCAAGAAGCTGTCCAGGGGTAGCATTGGCCCCAAGTTCCCCCAGACGAAATACTGAAGACTCAATCTTTCCTACCCACAGAGGGCTTCGCAGAAGGGCAGAGCCTAAGCAAGGAGGTAGAACTTCCTGCTATATCATTTGAGCAACTACTCATGTCTAGTGAGGGAGCTGGGAAGGGCTGCTGGCTTCAGAGGCTGTCTTTGCTAATTGAGATGATCCTCCGTTTGGGTAGTGTGTGGACATGTTTATAGTGAGCAGGAAGGGCACTTCTTCTTCCATAGGATGTACCAGGCACATATTTGTTCCAAATAATTTCCCTTAGAAGTCCACTCATACCCAGGTATATAGAATGTTGACCATATGATCTGGGGAAGAGGCAATACATAGGCATATGCCATGTAGCCAGGGCTGAAAATATTTGAGAAAAATAATTGTACTGCCTTGGCATGATTCCATTCACATTGCCATTTGTATTGTACTTGATATTATAATCTAGAGATGATTTAGTGTAAATGGTATAGCTAGGAATAGGTCACATGCAAATGATATGCTAATTTATATATGCGACTTGAGCATTTGTAGGTTTTGGAATTTTTTGGGGGGTGGTGGTGCTGAAATCAGCTCCTTAAAGACATGGAGGGATAAGACAAACTTAGTATATTTGATTTACAAGTAGACTCAAGCTAGAAAAAGCAGACTTCCTTGTTTCTAAGCTCTCAGGTCTTCTATTGGAGTGGTGGTAAGTTCTTAAGGCTTTGTGAATCGTTTCCTGTAAAGACCTCAATCAAAACAACAACAAAGGAAGAACTAAGAGATGGAGAGTGCAAGGCTCTGAGCTCAAAGCCCAGTACCAAAAGGAAAGTTTTATAGAGTCATGGACAGAAACATTCTCATCAACTCTTTCATTTCCGAGTCTAGACCACCTTGTGTAGACTAGAAGAGGGACTCGGGGAGCTCGGGGGTCAGGCTGCTTAGCCACCATCAGAGGTACAACAGGCTTGCAAGAGCCAGGCTTCCCACCTGTATTGTACAGTGGAATCACCTGGGGGAAGTTTGTGGCATTCCAATACCCAGGTCACGCTCTACAGCAACAATGCCTGAAGCAGTGAAGACACACTCCGTACTTCAATGCTTTGTCAAGGCCATGAGCCCCAAAGCTTTCATAAGGTCGAAGATCCAGCCAGAGTTAGAGGAGTTATAAGAGGAAACGAGAAAGGTTTTCTTGAGTGGATCGGTCACCAGGATCAAGCAAATCACCCCACAGAGAACTACCCTGGCTGACTGCTGGGCCACCCTGCTGGCTCCCGGCAGACCTTAATTTCACATGGCCACGTGGCCAGCAGGTGTTTGGGGCAACAGGCAGGGAGACAAGGAGGCCATTCTGACTCTTGGTGCTGGGTGCCAGAATAAACAAAGCATGTGGGAGAGCAAATGTGAGTTTCCTGCCTGCAGCTCAGCACAGCTCACATTTCCTAGAGCAGAGACGAATGTGTCCTTGGACGCTTAGGGGAGGGAGGGACCTGGAAAGGCCAGGAGCAATCGCAGTGGATGGAGTTCTATGATGTCCGTGGACAGACTTCGTTTCTGCTCTGACAGCATGGCAGACAGTCCATGTGTGGGCACCTGCTACAGCACTTCCCCATGGGCTCTGCATCCTGCTTCATGGCTTTCCATTCCTGCATCTTATTCTCAGAAGAGAAGACCCTGTCAGACCCCCAAAGTCACCAATAAGGCATCGAGACTGAGTAAGCATAAGCTCAGTCTAGCTCAATGAACCCTTCAGTTGGTGGGGGAGCCTACCTCTTCTTGATTAGGTCCAAATGCTCTGGCCTCGCTCTTGGCATTCAGGATGTCCACATGCAAACTATCATCTAGCTACAAGGAAACACCTGGAGCAGTCTCTGATTAAGGTAACAGTCTCTGCTCCTTGACGCTGTGAAGGATACAGCTAATGAGCCAGGCATGTGTAAATGTAAAGGCTGCAGATATGTGTGATCTGGTTGGGGGTGGTCAGTCCAGGACAGGGTGATGGATTCCTGCTCCCAAAAGTACTAAGTGGGTCCCAGGCACTACGTAAAAGCCAAGGTAGCTCTTAAGTGTTAGGCTCTGATGCCTTGTAATCAAGATTCATCAATTTACCCAATAGAGGAGATGGCAGTAAGACAAACAAACTGTCATGGTCCTTGCCCCCATATCCTGCCTGTCACTTGTCACTACTTAGACTTGTAACAAAAGAGCTGGGATTAAAAGGAAGCAATAGAATGTGCTGCTGCTTTTCCCTAAATGGAGAAATTAACCTAATAATCTCCTAAAATGATTTCAAGCCCACTCTAGGTGTGAATCTGTAGGAGTATGCTTTTAAGAACATCACAAGCTAACTCACAGCCACTTTAGGAAACATTTCAAAACCATCTCATTCTCCTGGGGAAACCAGGAGTGCACACATTTATCTGAGTTGCACACATTTATCTGAGGGGTCTCAGGGTACTTTGCTCTGTTTTGACCAAATTCAGTGCCTGCAGTTTTGCTGGAGCACGGCTGTTCAGGCTGCTGGGGTGTGAATCACCCCTAAAGAGAGACCCCATGGGAGATCTGATTGATCTGTTACAGCCTACTTTTAAAATAGTTTTTGAAAACAATGAAAATAATCAACTGATTGTGTGTGTGTGTGTGTGTGAGCACGTGCCAGTCATGGGTCTTGAACTCCAGGCCTAGGCACTATCCTTGAGTTTCTTTTGTTCAAGGCTAGTGCTCTGCTACTTGAACTAGAGCTCCACTTTGACTTTCTTGAGTTTCAAGGATTTTCCTACCTGGGTGGCTTTGAACTGTGATCTTTGGATCCCAGTCCCCTGGGTAGCTAGGATTACAGGCATGGGCCACAGGCTCCTGGCTCCAACTACTTTTTTTTTTTGTGACAAGGGGTGGGGAGACCCCAGAATCCCTCAGAAAAGAAAATGATAAAGAACAAATACAATGGTCCCAAGAGGAAACAGTGGCCGCATGTCTGGCTTCTGGGCCTTACCTTCTTACTGTGAGAATTCCAATTGCTGTGCTGCTACTGCTGCAACAGGTCAGGCTAGGCCGCAGAGGGTCTTTGCAGAAGAACTGACGCAGAAGGGATGATCCAACAACCAAAGCAGAGGAGATGCTTCATGGGGCCAGAAGCTCAGCTGCTGCTCACTGTCTTATACCAACAGGGGGCGCTGTGACAGCCTCAAGCACCACTCTTTGTCAGCTTGCCTTTACAACCTGCTCCTTGGAAGGCACAGAGCTGATTAACACGAAAAGACAGTATCTCACTCAGCAGGAAGTAGCATGGACGATCTGGGCAGGATCACCTAGAAACATCCCTTCATAATCAGTTTTGTAACACACCTTTTGATGATGGTCAGAAACTATTATAGGCTCAACCAAGATTAGACTTCCAGTGAAAGATGCACAAGTGTCAGACTTTGCTAGCCAGGGCAGATAGCCTGGGCCTTGTATCACCTATGCACCCTGAGGCTTGCTAAAAATGCAAATCCCAGCCCACCCCTGATGGATTGGCTCATACTTTTCATTTTATCCAGTTGCACAGGTGTTTTGGCTAGCAGGTTCAGTTTGGGTATTGCTGCTCAAGGGAATGTGAAGGGGATGTTCTCATGGTTAGTTATACCACAGGCAGCTCTCTTTTCAAGTGTTTGCGCTGCATCTCTCCATTTTCTCCTCCATTTGACCTTTATTTTCATGAGGTCACAAGCACCAATCAGCACACAAACTGGATTAGGAAAGGACTTACAACTTCACAATGTCTCCTTCACCACTTTGACATAACTTCTGCCCTTGGTACAGTTATGGCTTTTCAAGACAATCACTATGCAGTCTGCTTCATTTTCTCCCCTCCCCTCTGAGTGTGTGTGTGTACCCTGAAGCTTGAACTCAGGAGAGTCTGGCTTCTGTCCCTGAGGGTTTTTGCTATTGTTGTTGTTTATGGCTAGTGCTCTACCATTTGAGTCACAGCTCCACTTCTTTTACTGGTTAATATGGTATGAGTCTCATGGACTTTTTTTCCTCCTGCCTGAGTTGGCTTTGAACCATGATCTTTTTTTTTTTATAAGTTTTTTTTATTGTAATTAGTAAAAGGGTTACATGATATTTGCCAGATAGAAGGTGCATTAATTCACATACATTGATACCCTTTCACATGTCTTGGTACCCGTATCCCTCCCTTGAACCATGATCTTTAGAACTCAGCCTTCTGAGTAGCTAGGATCCACCGACACCTGGCTATTTCCAAGTACTTATGGTGTCACTTGGGGAGAGTCTTCAAGGTTATGTGCTAGGGCTGCAGACTCATTATAAGAGTTGTTCAGTTTCTTAGTCTTCTAAGCCTTGCCTGCAGATTGATGACTTATGTCTCATAAATGTATTTTGACTACTCAACTATTACAGAGGCAGAGATGTTGTTTTGACTAATACAAACTACCGTATAGCAAGCTCTTAAATCAAGATTAAAAAATAGAACCTGTTAGATGACTTGAGTATAATTTGTTCTATGGGAAAGTTTTTTTTAAATCTTGGCTTTGTGCTTTTGATTTTCTTTCTAGTAGATATGTTTATAAGCAGGTGTAGCATTACATGTGTATCATTTCCAGGTTTATAAGAATTACTATATTAAAAGCATGCTCAAAAACATTTTATCATCAAGATGTACAATCAAAACTATTTAGAGATCACGGAACTAGATTAATGATCTTTCACTATTTTTGTCCACAAATGGACCAGAAAGGTCCCCTTACAAGCTATTATTTCAAACAACATTTTCTGAGCCTTAGTCATGCTTTTACACAGTTCACATTTGAGCTTGTTAATTCAACACCAGATTTGGAAAGCAGTGGCAGAAAATGTGCCTTTCATAGCTCCCAGAACAACCTTACCTCCTGCTCTTCCCTGCACTGGGCTGCCATCCAAGTCGAAATCAAACTCCTACAATTTACAGGTTCAGCAGAGACTTATTTCCCAGTTCTTCAGAAAGCAAACAGAGTACACCTAGCTAGGCAGATGGCAAGGCCCTGGAGGGAACTGGAACCTAGTGCCTTTGTCACATGACCTTTGAGGCTGTGTTTGAGTGCCAAGTTCAAAGAACTAAAAGGTACCTTAGGATCTTGTCAAATTTATCATTGTAAAAAAAATTGGGAAAAGAATGACATAGATTGGAATGAATCCAAGATCACACAGCTCTGAGGCGGCCCATTTGGGCCCATGATGCACTGCTGCGTCACTGCAGTTGATGTGGAGGAGAATGCCAAAAGAAGCTTCAAGAGTTTTTGGCTAATGATAAGAGAAAACTAGATCATGTCTGGCGTTCGAGAACTTCAGACAGTGTTTTCGTAGAAATCTCCTGCGTACAGTAACTTGGGGCTTCCAAGTGGGGTTTACTGTGAGAGACTCTCTCTCCAACTCTAGAGAAAGCCTTTTTGGCTCCCCAGAGTGTGAAGGTACAAGTGCCTTAAGCTAGGTTAGTACAAAAAAAAGGTGGGGTTGGGGGGGGGAGTCTTCCTCAGGCCATTGAGGCCGGTAGAGCCAAGTGGGGCCAGCAGCTGAGCATCCAAAAGTGCTTGGCTCGGGGTGCTGATATAGCCAGACACAGCAAGGAACAGGAAGGCTCTCCAGGAGTGAAAGAAAGCTAACAGAAGCCCAAGAAAAATGGTGGGGGGGGGAGGGCTGGGGAGACAAAGATGTGAGAAGAGAAAAAATAGTGATCCCATGGACCCAGAATTGCCTTTCTCTGACTCAGGAAATCTTTCTGGAATGAAGCCGAGCTCATGTCCACTGTGTGTGGGGGGGGGGAGGCGGGAGGGACTGGGGTCAGAACATCAGAGATTGGAGACATCAATCAATGGAATCCAAAGGTCAAGGAGAAAGAGGGAGGCAGATGCCAGGGCAGCTGACAGGTCACAGACAGACGGAACTCCACGTACATACAGTACATTTGGGGAACAGAATAGACTGTTTAAAAAAATGAAAAAATTCAAACCCAGCAGTGTTATCAGCATTGTCTGTGTCTGATCTACATAAAATCCAGCCCCTGAGAAATAGAACATGAGTTACATAAAAAAGATGTGATCTGGGCAGATAATGATGAGGACGTTCTCTCTGCAAATGGATGGTAATAACGGTTACCAATGCTTTCTGGGGCGACACAAAAGGCCCAACTGAGCTACAGTAGAAATCACATTTGACTGACCCGTACATAGTGATGGTATGCCCAAACACGAACTGACTGGTGACATCACCTGACAACTCAGCCAGTCACACTGGCTCTCAGTTATCTACTAAACAAATCCCAAATGTCAGAGAGGGGTGAAATCAGAGAGGCCTCTGGGGTCAGTGTGTCTTGTAAGCATCTGGCTGATTTGGGGAAACAAATGATGGAGCCACTGTGCTGACCTCTATGGGGATACGCAGAGTCCATCCCTTGCTGATGGCGGGTTGTGATGGCTGAATGGAAAACACTCAGCACAGTAGCTGGAGGTTGTGACAGGAGTATTGATGGTGTTGGCTCCTCCAGTCTCATCCCTTCCACTGGGCCCATATCACAGCAGCAGGTACACACCTGTCCACAGAGTATTCTCAGCCCCTTGGTTCTTGCTCACATTGATCTTGCTCCAATTTCTCCATCCAGACTTTGTCCTTCCTTCCAGGCCCAGCCAGTACTTCACTCCCACTCAGCTTTTGTGAGTAGGATCCACGTTAGACATGCTTGTGTTTTCTCAGTGTGAATGAAGACCAGAAATATACTAAAAAGGTACTTAAATGGAAAAAAATACTTGAGAGTCTAGTGTTGGTGATTCATGCTTGTAATCCTAACTACTCACTAGGCTGAGATCTGAGGAGTGCTTTTTGAAGCCAGTCCAGACAGGAAAGTCTGTGAGACTCTTGCCTCTAATTAACCAGCAAAAAGCCAGAAGTGGAGGTATGGCTTAAGTGGTAGAGTACCAGTTTTGAGTGTAAAAGCTAAGGGAGAGTGCCCTGGCCCTGAGTTCGAGCCTAGTACTGGCACCAAAAGAATATTGAGGAGAGAAGTTGATGAGGCAGACAGGGTAAATATGATAAAGCATATCCTATGTATAAAAATAGCATAATCCACAAAAAACTTAAAATTCTGGCAGTAGGAAGAGAATAGTACAGATGGAGTGAATTGGTCCAAACTACATTATACGTATGTGTGTACAGCCCAGTAAAACCCTTTGTAAAACTAATTTATTATAATAAAAAATTAAATGACCAAAAGGTAAAACAAAAAATATATTGTGTGCATGCATGTCTGAATGACTGAATGACTGAATGAATGCTTATGACTGGACTGACCTAAAGGCTGGAGGAGAAATTGATCAGGAGGCAGGGTGGGCTCTGGGGGTCTCCAGGTCCAGTTTCTCCACTGCCAATGTGTAGGGCAAGTCTTTCTTGGGTTTCTTGCCAGTGAAGTGAGGCAAAGATGCAGTCCATTTTCAGAGTGTGATGAGATCTGCAAAGTGCTTTTCTGTGTACCAAACCCTGGGTGGAGGTACTGTGAAGGTTAATGTGCTCTTCACAGCTCCTTTTCTGAACACCAGAGGCCGTGTGACCCTCCCTGGAATCAGAGCCTGGACTCTGAGCACTGAGCTGCAGCAAAGCTGCTAACAGTTCCTACTGGCCCACAGCTCACGGCCTAATGTTCCGAGGTCCTCTGGGTCCCCCCGAACCTGTACTTTTTCCTGAGGGAGGCATACAGACTCGGAATATGAACCCCGGCCCTTCCTTTAGTTGGAAGGATTGACAGTGTTTCCTCTCTCCCTTTTCCTTTCCCCCTCCCATGAAGAGAGTGTAACTGGGGTGTCTTTTCAGGGATTGCATTCTGGAGGTATGAATCAAGTTTTGCAGCCAAGTGTATATGAAAATAGGATGTGGTAGTTTCCTTTCAGAAGGGGCACTGGAGTTTGAACTCAGGGCCTTCCGCTTGCTAGGGAAGTTCTCTACCACCCTAGACACTCCTCCAGGCTCTTGAGCATTTGGTTTGTTTTTGATAGGGCTCATCCTTTTGTCAGAACCATCTTGGATCCGGATCCTCCTGCCTTTGCCTTCAGTGCAGCTGTGATTACAAGTCAGTGCCAGCATGCCTGTGGTTTGAGGGGAGGTTTCAGTAACTTTTTCCTGGTAAATCTGGAACCCTAATCCTCCTATTTCTGCTTTCTGGGTAGGCAAATACCGCCACATCTGGCCTTAGCATACTTCTTGCTTAAGCTACTGGGTCGGGGGGGGGGGGCTAAAACCACAGTCACCAGTGAAATGCACCCACTTGCATGGGAACTTAGGAATTCTGTGGTGTCCCGTGTGCGCTTTCTAGTGGGGAGGGGGCAGGGGAGGGCTTCAGAGCATGCAATTTACATCTCTCCTACCATCAAGAACAGCAAGGCTCTTTTCAGGATGGAGAAACGCATTAACCAGACAAGACATTTGCTTACTTCTGGTACTTTTTTTTTCAAAACCAGCTCCTTACATGTTGTTTGGTCAAACAAGAGATATTTGTAAGACCCAAATTCATCTGAATGGTTTTTTGGGGGGAGGGGGTGGGGCATAGGAAACTTGGATCCAAAGGTAAGAACTGGCCACTATTGGTTCTGTGTGATGGGAGCCCAGCTCCTTACTTGAAGTTGGACCGCAAACCTTTCCAACTTTAAGACCCTAGTAAATACCAACTTACCATGAGTACTTACTTCTGCACCTTTACTTGGGCTAGATGTTCAGATACCAAATTTCTTTGACTATATAAAATTTTCACCGATGATGTCACCTACTTACTCACTGAAGGAATCCTCTGTGTGCAGGCACCTCTGCATGAACACCCTGTGCGTAGGAGAAGAAGCAGCCATTTACAAAGGGGACAGCACCCAGCATACTTCATACCTTGCAGTGGCTCACAGCTTTGTTTTCACGAAGGCCAGTGCTGTTGTGAGGGGGATGGACCACATGGGGGCGCTTTTAAGTTCGAATTTCCATAATACACATTCATTTCCCCCTCCTTTCTTATATCATTCTTTGGATGAGAGGAATTGCTGGGTCATTAGACTTCATATTATATATCTAATGAATTTTGAATGGTTCTTTCTTCTCTTCCAACCCTTCTTTTCACAAATGAGCAATTTCTCTCACCCTTGCCAATCCCCCAAACATCAGCCAGCCTTCTGGACCAGACTCTTCCTTGGGACACCGTCAGGCTATGCTGAGGAACCAGAAGAAGGTGTTTGTACCTTGACCACGGCTGGGGCTGCTGGCCCAACTCCCACCCAGAGGTGCTTCCTGTTCAGCAGCACTAGCTTTTCCTTCTAAACCTTATGAATACATAGTAACCATCACCCCACACTCTGGCTCACCTCCTGCCACCTTCTGTAGTATCAAGCCAAAAGGGGAGATTTTCTGCCTAAAAGGCATTGACTCTGACAACATAGCCTTCTATTATTCTGTCACTTTCCCATAATAATAGAAAACATTTAAGGGACCTTATGAATTTCAATTCCAAACCCATGCCTTTGAACCAAACTTCAAGACCTGCAAGTGTAGCTCAGTTGTAGTGCTTGCCTCTCATGGGTAAAGCCTTGGGTTCCATTCTCAGTACTGCAAAAAAGAAAAAAAAATATTTAAACAATCCAAAGCTCAAAAAAGTGAGGGAAGACAGAGATGCCAACAAGATACTACATTCTACTCATTATGGAAGAAACAGAACTCATACATGTGAAGGTGATTAATTATCTTTATTGGAGGAAAACAAGAAGTCATCAGTCTCATTATGATAGAAATCTTGATATGTTATACATGATTGTCAAGGCAGAGAATCATTGGTTACAGAGACCCATGGACAATTGTGCAGAGCCGCAAACCGAGGTGGGTTAAAACTTCTTGCAGAGTTTATTACATGCAAGGAATAGTTTCCCTTCTTTTGGACAAGCATTTTTTAAATGGAAAGACTGGACCAATCACAAGCCTGGTAATAGACATGGGGGGTCATTCCTGGGCTGGACACAGTCCGTTTTTGGAAAACATGCTTGCTGTTGGGGGGTGGGGAGGGAAGCCAAAAAAAGGACAATTCTATCATGTGTAGCCATAGAAACCAATTTAGAAATGATTCCAATGTATATGCTGGGCAAGAATGTACCTTCCATGTCTTCTCACCCGATCAGGGAACAAAGATAAATATTCTCTGAAACATGACTATCATTAAAATGGAAGATGCTTCTCAATGTCAATGCCCCATGTCAATCCCCTCCCCTCCCCCGCCAAACAAGCAAGTGTCTAGGAAGCAGAGTGTTAGGCTTCAGTGCTGCATGTTTTCTTCTTTGGGTCATTTTCAGCCTGGCCCTGTGCCCTACAGCACAGGGCCTCCAAGAGGCCCTGGGAATTTTAGTCTGTTCAATGCTTTTCCTTGGAGAAACAATTTAATCAATATTTGGGGGCTTGTGAGACCTTGGTGATATCTGATCTCTATGACTAAAGCCCAAACACTCCTGTCATTTTCTTTTTTTCCTGTCCATAAGATCAAATCACCTGTTAAATAGAATAATATGGTAGACCTTTAGAAGATTGAATAGTTAGTCATATGACAAGTTCCCCAGAGACAAAAAAAAAGTTAAAAACAGGCCTGGGGAGATGCAGAAGTGGCCTTAGTACGCAGGATAAATGCCACAGCTCGTCCCTTTGGTGTAGAAAGACACAGACAGAGAAACCATTTGCTTTGTCCACAAAGCCAGACTTGGCAGCCACATGCTCAATGTTTGGCTTCCAAATGCACAGACTTGGAGTTCGCACATATCCCAGGGGCTGAGCTGGTCCTGCTGCAGGTGGCTGGATAGTCCAGAAAGGCCCAACTCCTTCTGGTTGATTCTGGAAGCTTTGGCTGCTGTGCAAAGCAGGACGCAGGTCAGGCTGTTGCTAGCATGCAAGACAGATTTGACAGTGGAGGCTGCAGGCCATGATGCACTGGGGTCACTGAGAATCTGGTGAATGGGGGCAGGGACTTTGGCTTCTCTCTTCCACAGACCTGCCTGCTGCACAGGGTTGAGTTTTGCAAGTTAATTTATCAGTGCACACATTTTTTCGGTGGAGTCAGAAAATGGCACTCCATACCTTCTGGCATCTGTTTTCCAGTTTGTTTGTTTTTTGGTTTTTTAGATCTCAATGTTTTGAGTTCTGAAACTGAATTGCAGAATTGGAATACTTTTTCTAAGAATATCAAGTACACTGGTAGCCCAAATCTACAACCAGGTGGATTATATACTTATATATACAATCTTCTCCCCCCAACCCCTATTTTGGAAACAAACTAAACAGTGTTTGGTGTGGAATGTGTTAAGAAGGCCAGGAAGTACTTGGTCAGTACAACATGCAAAGCACTCGTGCACTGGTTAGATCACAGGACCCACGTCTCATTTGCCAGGAATGACTGGGCCAACCTGGGAACTCTGGTATTTTTGTGAAAAATGGGAGGAGCTGCCCTTTGCTGATCCATGCCTTCCTTGTTCATATCTCCTGCCCTTAGCCCTGGAGTAGTGGCTCCAGTGGCTTGTGCAAGGATGAGGGATCAATTCTAGCCAAAGCTTTGTTCATAAGACATCAAGTCTCTGTGGCTGAGCAGGTTAAGCTGTCATTTACTCCATGAGGAAAATCCTCTTAACAGGGAATCACCTCTCCTCCTTCCCTGTATCCGGGGTGGCCTTGGCCCTGAAGGGGAATTCTCCTCTCCCCTCCACAATCCATCCAAAGTCATGCTCCACATCAAGGTGAGACAAGGGGCAGTCAATGTAGGCTACGTTAACTAAGGCTGGATGCCAACTTCCTTTCAGCAGGCTGCTACTGTGAGCCAGTCTTGCGCAGCTCTGAGTATGTAACTGCTGAGTTCCCTGGATACTATGCTAAGAGCCAGTTGGAGAATGAGATCCTCTTAAAGTCACACAATCCTGCGCCCTGTTCTTGAAGTGAGATTTGATGTTTGTCTATTTTACTAGTAGTGGTAATTAAACTCAGGGTTTCACACATGCTAAGCAAGGTCTTTATCATTTGAGCCATGCCACCAGTCCTTTTTGTTTTACTTTACTTTTCAGGCAGGTCCAGTGCTTTGGTCTAAGGGCCCCAGACAGTGATTGTCCCATCTCCATCTCCTGGGTAGCTAGACATATAGTTGAGATTATATGTACCACCATTCCTGGCCTGCTTGGGAGGGGGTAGGCGGGACATGGTTTCTGCATAGCTTTTTTTTTTTTTTTAAGGAGATGAATCAGGATGATTTTTTCTTTTTGACTGGTCTATGGAATTAGGGGCAGAAGAAGGTAAGCCTGTTGCAACGTGAGCCTGTTGTAAACATGAGCCCTAGGGCTCTTATTTCTCTAACTGAGCTGCCTCAGTTTCCTATGCCCTGCACCCTCCCAGCTTCTTTTGTCATTGCCCTACCCCTGTCTCAGGCTTTAGACCCCAGGAATACCTTGTATCATCACCCTATGTGATTGTAAGGCAAATACTCAGCAGGCCAGATACCTGTGATGTATGTGGGAATGGGTAGATCAGTTGTCTGACTTTGCTGTGTTCTTACACATCAGCCCTGGTTCTTGTCCAGGTACCTAGGGCTGCCGCACCTTACTCCAAACTGTGCATGTATTAGAAAGAGCCATCACCAATAATGGGCAAAAGTGGGGAAGTGACAAAGGTGGTGTACCCAACCAGACTCTCCATATCTGGCCATCTATAGGAGAAGGGCTTGAGGACAACATCCAGAATGGTCACTGGATCATCAGACACATCAACTCGGACTCCTATGGAACTGAACCTCAGGATATTAGAAAGGCCTGAAAGGCAAGGGAGGACTTTTGCAAAGCTGGCACTCATAGCCATCTGCCTGGCTCTACAGGAGCTTCCATGGTGTATGTTTGCCCCGTGCTGCACATTATACTTGCACTCTCCTGACACCTAACCACCATGTGAGTGAACCACGTGGTGCAGTTTACATGCACCACCAAAAGTCCCACATACTAGAGAATCCACTAGTTCTTGGAAACTTGGAGTATTTGATGACCCTACTACAGGTTTTTGATTTTTGGATTCTTCTGAAAGACATAGCTTCACGTACCAGCTAGGCTGGCTGAGCCATCTCTGCTAGTGGTCAGTGTTCTGGGTCAGTTTTCCTTACCACCCTAAATAAATGGTATCTTCTTCAAGGCTGTTTTCTTCCCCTCTCTTGTATAACATTCATCAGAGAATAGGGGTTTTTTAAAAAAGTGGAAAAACAACTTGTGCATGTTAGAGGCCATTGTAAGTATAAGATTAGAAATTCTTAAAAAAAAAAAAACCTAGAGGACGAGATTAATTTTAAAAGTGCATAGCTAAGGTCCGAGTTTTTGACCGTCATCCCTCATGAGAAATGAGGGCTGCTTATAGTTTGTCTTTAAACAAAATGGCAGCCATTTCTTCTGTAATGGTGGCTCCTAAATGGTGGGCCGCCATTCACAGATTAAGGCCTGCCTGTGAAGTGGAGCCTTTGGGTCTCAGGGGAGCGGGCTTCTACTGTGGTTGGAATGGGGTTTGCTGGAGGAATCGTTAGAAAGATTTTTTGTACTTTCCCCCTTAGAGCTCCCTGGAGAGAAGGCAGCCCCGCAGAGCTAAGCTGTCTTCCTACAGAGACAAAGACAAAGAATAGAAGGAAAGTGCATTCTTAGCCTTGGAGACAGAGTTAACATAAAACTATTAATGAAGAGGAAAAGTACAGATCATGGAACTGAAAGATACAGATCAAAAGACCTAATCTCCAAAAGAAGAGAATCCTAATGCACAATATTAACCAATATTTAAATAATCCAGTTGAAACTTTTTGTTTTTGTTTTTCATGAAAAAAATACATCCTAGATGTCTGCCTATGCTTAGAAGGATGGAAATGGTGGAGTTGGAGGAGAGGAATAAGAAGGTCCATTCCGTTTCGAGATTCTTATATACAGCACCAGCTCCCCTTGAGTCTGTACAGTTTGTGAGAAATGAACACTTCAGAATTGCAGTATAAAATATGGCCATAAAAAACCTTCTGTCTTCCAGTCCTAAGCAGGTAAGTGCACCATGCAGGGTGGGGTCTCCAACACTGGAGTGTGGCTCCGGCCTGGCGCCCGGGGGGCTTCCCTTCCCCTGCCCCCTGGGTCCCACCTCCAGAGCCAGTCACTTGCTTCCGGTGTGCACTGTTGTCACAGTGGTGGGCCTGGGTCTCCTCTCAGCTCCAACTCCCGAGACTCCTGATGAAGAGGAGATGAAACTACACAGCGTGGAAGGTGCCAGGCCTGTGGGGAGACAGTGGAGCACGGGGTTAGAGCTTAGAGTTCAACTCATGCCCCATCGCTCGTTATGTGGGGTGGGTTACAGAGGAGCAAAGTTTTACTCCCCCGACTACTGTTTTTCTTTTATCAGATGATGCTGGGGACGATACTGAGGGTCTCTTGGGAACCTAGGTTAAGTCCTTACCCCTGAGAGACAGTCTCAGTCCCATGTTCGCCATTTTTATCTATGTCGAGAGAACCTTTTGCTATGTGTTCAAATTTTCCTTTCTTGTTTATTTTTGTTGTTGTTGTTTTGTTTTGTAATCATTCCTCAGGCTTTGTATTTGGGAATGACATGGTTTTGGAACCATGGTTTGCATCTTACAAAGCATGGGGAGTGCTCAGAACGGTTGGTTTTCTTGCAACAGCTCCACGAAGAATGAAGGAAGACTCTCACGTTCCTTTCTGGCCCTTAGCTGGTTGCAAGAAGCAGTTTGTGACATGGCAGACTTTGAAATGAGGATCTTCAACTATTTCTGTGCGGACTTCCTCACCCCTGGACCTAGAAATATGCCCCCTCCTCCAGGCAACCCTGAAATCTCCCTAAGCAAATGTATTGACCTTGGTTACAATTTGGATATGAAATATCCCCAAAGGCTCATGGGTGTCCTATAGCAGTATTTAAAAGTGACATCATCTTGGGGACTCTAACTTAATTAATGGAGGAATCCACTGATGGACCCCTAGGTGGGGCTGAATGGGAGGAAGAAGACTTTGGGATTATACCTTTGAAGTGTACATTTGGTCCCTGGCCTCTCTGTCTTCTCCCCCCCTCTCTTCTCCTCTCCCCTCTCCCTCTGCTTTCTGGTTGCCATCAAGTGAATGGCCCTCTTCCACTGTGTTCTTCTTCCAAGATTCTCCGCTTTACTACAGGCCCAGAACATGGAGCCAAGTGACCCTGGTCTGAAATCCCTGAAAATGTGAGTCAAAATGAATCTATTCTCTTTTTCTCTGTCTTCTCACTAAGATATTTTGTTGCAGTGACAGAAAGCTGGCTAACACAGCCATAGAAGGCCTCAGTGTGGGAGCACCAGCTCCAGAGGACGGACTCTGTCCTAGCCCCTTTGTAGGCCTGGATATGGGGAGGTCCATTAAATAAGTTAATACTTACTAACTTGTGAGCTTTGCTGTCAGTGTCATTGCATGACTCTCTAAAGAAATGATATTTGTAGTGTTTCCTTTGGTCAGAGGTTGACAAAGGATCTGAGGGTGACATGTGAATGTGGAGTGTATAACTGTCAGGAAACTCATAGAGATGTTTTGGGAGAAATTAAGGATTGAACAGTCCCAAGCGAGATGAGATGACTCTTATTTCTGTTTGTAGACAGAACACAGGGCTTGTGCATGCTAGGTAGCTGTTCTACTACTGAGCTATTCCCCAGTTCTTGGTTGGTTGAGACAAGCTCTTGCTATATAACCCAGGCTGGCCTTGAATGAACTATGTAGCAAGCGGCCTGAACTCATGGTCTTCCTGCTTCTGTCTCCTGAGTGCTCGCATTAGAGGAGTGCATCACCATTCCTGGAAATGGGTTGTGTGTCTGTCTTTCATGGCAGTACTAAGGATTGAACTCAGGGTTTCGTGCTTGCTGGGCAGGCACTCTACCACTGAGTCACCTCCCTCCCCCTCCAGGACCCAGTGGGATGCCTCCTTAGAGAGGAAAGAAACCCTCTTCTGAGCCAAATAGGAAGGCACATGATACGGCTAGAGAGGTGAGAGCCAGTGGAGACGATCACTTCCTCTGAAGTAGGAAGCAGGCACTGGAATGGCCTCACATGAGATTATAATGTGGAGAGGGGCTGTGGAGCAGGTTAGGGTGCTCTCCAGGGAATCATATTCTACATGAAGATGTGAGATCATAAGGTAATATTACTATTACTTTTGTTGCAAAGCCGATGTGTGTGATGATATAGATGAACTCAAATGATCATCACTCATCAGAAACATGTGTATCCGTTAGAAGTCAGTGGGGTCAGACTCTCAGAACCTGAACTCCTTCCCACAGTCCTTAGAATGCTGATACAATGTCAGTCTCCTGAGGGAGAAGAGACAGACCAATCAAAGCCTTGGCCTTACGCAGACAGGCTGGCTATGTGGAACCTGAGCCACTGATTTCTCATTTCTAAATTGAAACAATGATACTAAGAGTAACTACTGAATAGCTATGTTTAAAAAAATACTGTGGTAGGATAGCTGTGCGCATGGAATAAGGTAAAGCACTGGAAGAGCCAGGCATCCAGTAGGCGCTCTGAAAGGACCTCCTTCCCCTCCGCCTCACCCATCCACACACCCACTCAAGAATGCTGGCTTTGCTACATACGCACAATCTTTTTGACTGGCCAGGCTGAGGCTGCTTGAGACACCTGCACTTGAACTATCCAGGCTGCTGCCGAGATGTAATCTCCTCATGTGTCTTACCACAGCGGTGGCATTAAATGCTTGCTGAAATGGAAGAAAACAAAAGAGAGATATCTTCATTTCCCAAGACTTTGGCTGCTTCTTCCCTTTTCTTGCCTGGTTACTCCAAGCACTACAAGCTGCAGTCTCCTATTCTTTTTTATTTGGGGAGTGGGTAAATAATACTGGGATTTGAACTCATGGCCTTATGCTTGCTAAGCAGATGCTCTGTCACTTGAGCCACATCCCCAGCCATTTGGCTTTAGTTATTTTTTGAATCGAGTCTTACATTTTTGTCCCAGCCGTCCTGTACCTCCTAATCAGACTTCCTATGCAGGGATGGCAGGCATATACCAACATGCTCAGCTCACTGATTCGGATTGGGTCTTACAATCCCGAGACTGATTTTGAACTTTGATCCATTGGGCCACTGTGCTCAGCTCTTTCCTTCTTTCCTTCCCTCCTTCCTTTTCTCTTTCTTTCTTTCCTTCTATCTCCCTCTTTTTCTTTTCTTTTCTCCTCTACCCTCCCTCCTTCCTTCTTTTCTTTTTTCTTTCCTTCTCTCTCTCCCTTTCTTTTCTCTCCCCTCCTATCCTCCTTCCCTCCCTCCCTCCTTCCTTTCTTCTTTATTTCTTCCTTTTTCTTTCCTTCTCTCTCTCCCTCTTTCTTTTTTCCTCTCCTCTCCCTCCTTCCTTTTCTTTCTTTCTTCCTCTTTCTTTCTCTCTCTCACTTTCTTTTCTTCCCCTCCTTCCCTCCCTCCCTCCTCCCTTCCTTTTTTTTGTGGTAGTGAGGCTTGACTTCAAGGCCTTAGGCTTATTTAAGTCAGTACTCTACCACTTACTTGATCCATGATTCTAGCTCTGCTTTAGTTTCTTTTTCAGATCAAGTATCATACTTTTGCCCAGATAGCCTGAACTACTGTCTCTGCCACCTGAGTAGCAGGGATTAAAAGGGTATTCCACCATATCCAGCTTATTTTCAAAATAGAGCTCTGCTAATTTTTGCTAAGATTAGCCTAGAGATCACTGAACCTCCTGTCACTGCCTCCCAAGTAGCTGGAGGTGTGGTGTGTATCACCTTGTCTGGCCACACACTTCTTAAAACATTCTCATAATAGTTTAGGAAGCAAATTCATATTTCTCTTGTTCAAAAAGTACGCAAAGCCAGGGACTGGTGGCTCACACCTGTAATTCTGGCTACTCAAGAGGCTGAGGTCTGAGGATCGTGGTTCAAAGCCAGCCCAGGCATGAAAATCTATGAGACTCTTACATCCAATTAACCACCAGAAAACTGGAAGCGGTGCTGTGGCTCAAAGTGGCAGAACACTAGTGTTGCGCTGAAGAGCTCAGGAACAGGAGTGCCCAGGCCCAGAGTTCAAGCCCCAGGACCAACCAAAAAAGAAAAAGTATGTGAATTTATTTAAATCTCTTAAGTGTGTGCGTGCGTGTGTGTGTGTGTGTGTGTATGCGAGTATGCGTGAGTACACATATACTGGTACTGGGGCTTGCACTTCCAGCCTTATACTCTCAGTTGGCTTTGCCACTTAAGCTGGCACTCCATCATTTTCAGCCACACTCCAGTTTCAACTTCTTGTGGTTAATTGAACGTGAGCGTCTCACAGCTTTGTCTGCCTCCAGGTACAATCCTCAGATTTCAGCCTCCTGAGTACCTAGGACTACAGATGTGAGCAACAGTCGACCAGTAACACACCTGAGGTTTAAAAATTGTTTGCTCCTGATGCCATAAATTTATAGAGAGAAATGTAAAATAATTTTGTCTGTTTTAAGTAGCCTTTTAAAATGAGAGGCATATATAATAGACTACCTTCAAAACTAATATTCAAACATTTATTTTCCTGTAACTGAAATGGATTCTTTTGTGCTAAACAATGGCATTTCTTCTGAACAAAACAGATCAGTGGAACTGTGTGTCGGTACAGTCTCTCAGTGGCTCTTGGCTCTCGTGACAAGATAGCTAGGCCTTAATTATTCAAACTGATTAGAACCTAGAGTGTGGGTAACCAATAGATGGCCACGAGATTTCTATGGTTTAAGCCTATCAAGTTTTACCAGAAAATACTGATGAGTTCTGTTCCTGTTTTCTTTGGGTCTCTTCTTTTAAACGTTCAAAGTTCCACCAGAAAGAAGAGAAACCAAGGGAATTAAGTTGCCAAAGAAAGCAGGCCAGTAAGCCTGGCACTATCACTGTCTTTGAGCTGCAGAGAGGTCTGGCTAGCTCTTGTGTGACAGTGACATCCAGAAATCCAACATGCTCTGATGGTACAGCCACTGGGAAATTCAGCAAACTCAGGACTTACTCTCCATTTGCTTTTTGCAAAGTTCTTCCGGATCTGGGCACTGACAGACTCATGGATGTTCTTGTTGAGGGCTGTGTCACCGGCGATCCTGAAATACAAAGAGATTCTTCTGAAGGGTTTCTTGGGGCTCCACCATCAGATGCCAAGTGGATGCCTAGAAAGCCTTGTTTCACCCTCTGGGAGACTGAGGCTCATGAGAGGGTAGATGGCTGTGGACCTTCCAGGCTGCTGAGGTCCCCAGGTGACTTGCCTGTGAACCCACACATGCCTCCTTATCACTCCCTAAGCCCCACTCCACCTTCTGTACGCTGCTCCCTTCCCAAGCTCAGCCCGCACCTTCTTGCTCCACCTCACTACCTTCCTGTCTAGTGGTTCCTCTCTTGACACCCAGTTCCTGCAACACTGAGATCCACCAAGCTGGATTCATTGTCCTTCTGCTTCCTCCACACCAGCTTCACACCTGCAGTGTGTCACCTCGGAGCCCTCACATTTATCCCAGGTCTGTTCTGACCACCATATTCTTCCCCCGTCCTGCCTTCCGGCTTCTAACTTCCGGCTTCCATGAAGCCAAGGCTATGTCTTGCCTTCCTTACAATCTCTGCTCCATGGATCTTCCCAGAATTCTGAGACTCTCAGGTTCACTCTGGTTCCATCCAATATCCTATTCAGTCCAGGACACCTGTATCCCTCCCCTTCTCCATGCACCACAAGGAGCCTCAGCTCAAGCCTGCAATTCCTAGAAAATGATCAGAACTTGGAGGACCACTTTATATTCAACTGATTGTCCTAGGCAGTGTTGACTGTCATTATGGCTTGTTTTTGAACTTTCTTCCATCGACGGGGGAAATTCAGGTGTGCTCTTATTTCCTTTGTTGAGAGCTCTCATTCTATTCTGAGTTTTCTCTACTTTGGTTAGTTTGGTTTTGTACCTGCTCTTTCTCTCCTGGATTACAAACTCTAGTCTTAGTAATGTCTTGCAGGTCACCCACAGAGCACTCTCCTCTTCTGCCAAGCACTTCTAGACTATGTCAGTGACCTTGTTTATATCCAATTACTTGGCTTTTCTCCTAGGTCAGGGGAAATGATATTCTACTCTCAGTTCTTCCCAGGCTTCAACTCCCCCACCTTCCTTTTCTGGTTAAGTACTGAAGAAGCCAGTCCTTGGTTTGTATCTGGTGTGTCAGACAGAATTTACTGAGGCTGTATATGGTGACCCACCTAGCTACCCAAGAGATAGAGATGCTGGTGGCTCACACCTGTAATCCTACCTACTCAGGAGGCTGAGATATGCACATCACAGCTCGAAACCAGACTTGGCAGAATAGTCCATGCAATTCTATCTCTGATTAACCAGCAATGCATCTGGACTGGAGATGCGATTCAAGTGATAGAGTGCCAGCTATAAGCAAGCAAGCTGAGTGAGCACATGAAGCCCTGAGTTTCAGTCCCCAGTATTGCTAGATAAGATAAAAATAAATGAATAAGTAAATAAAAGAGTGAGAGAAATAAGCTAAGAAAGGAAGAGAAGGAAAGAAAAGAATTTGAGTTTTGGATAAGTTACACTGTAGGTATCAGAATGATAGATCACCTTTCTTTGCCATGAGGTACTTGGGATGAAAGTAAACTTTTTACCTTCAAGCCTAGACATAAAACACACTGAACACTGGACTCTAACTTCAATCTACAGTGCAATGACATAGCAGATTGAAACGTCATAAGACAAGAACTTATCCCATTCAGATTTTCTTTCAGTTGAAAATCACAGACACGCTCATCTAGACAAAGTCTGTGCTAGGCAGGCCTACATGCACCATCCAGCCTAATATTCCCAGCTAAAAGCAACTGCTCTTCAAGATTCTTTTGTCTTGTCCCAGCTGAGTTGAACACACAGCCAGGAAGATGCTCAGAGAGTAACTGAAGTGAACCACACCCATTTCCGGCCAATGTCATTTGTGTCTCCCTTGCTCTCCAGTTTTATCTCCTACCTTGACAACATAGGTCACATTTACAGACTCACATCTTTTCCACCTTGTCTTTCTAACGGATGATCAAAGTCTTTCCTCTGCCTTTTGTGTTCTTACATTTCATAGAAGGTCTCATCTACATCCATAGTTGTAAGTTTTTCTAGACATTTGTTTGTTTGGTGATACCTGCTGTGTATCCCAGACAGTGTTTGGCCAGGTGCTTGGACCAATTTTTTAATTCCCATGGCCAAGAAGAACTAATACAGCTGGAGCCCCAGTGAGAAGAGGGGTCCTTAGTCAACATTCAAGCGGTTCATTTTTTTGTGTCAGCTTGTCTAGAACGCAGCATCCAGATATTTGGTCAAATACTAGTATGGATGTTGTAGTATGCTATGGAAGGATTTTCATGTGAGATTTTCATGTTGACCAGTAGACTTTGAAAAAGGCAGAATACATGGAAGGGCCTCATCCAATCAGTTAAAGGCTTTAGGAGGAGAAAAAAGAAGAGGGAATTCTGTCTCTAGACTGGCTTCAGGCCTCCACAGATCTTCAGCACGTTGGCCTGCCCTAAGGATTTTGGACCCACCCGATTCCCGTAATTACTTAGCCAATGATTTAGTCCCTTAAAGTTAACGCCTCCCTCTTAATGCTCATCACTTCACTTTTCTTGTCAATGAAGCCAGAGATGGATTTTCAGAACAACCTGACCTGTGAGCACCTGGAATGGGTTCTCATTCTGCTGCCAGCTTTACCCGACTCTTTGGAAATCAGCAAGCATCACGCTGGCCCCTAGCCAGGCACCATCAAAAGAAAGGCCAAAATCTCAAGGGAGAGCAGCTTGAGAACACGAGGTAAAAAGTCCTGACGACCTGCTCCAAGGGGTACTTTGATAAGAGCCCTCCACTGCATGGCACAGCCTGTTTTGAAGCTAAGGAAGCATGTGCACTTGCTGATGCCTCTCTTTGCCCTGGCTGTCTGGGATGGAGTGGGAGCTGTGCCACGGCTACAGCTTCCAGGATGGCTTTGCTATTAGCTAGTTGGGTAGTTTTGGCTTAGTTACCTTATCTTCCTCGGCACACTGTGTGGAACATAACAGAGACTCAATAAATGGTGTTACAAATTAAAATATGGAGAAAAGGGGCCATAACACAACCTCTCAGCTCGTCCCTTGGGGAAGGGCTAGCAGCACGGAAATAGGTGGAACGCTAGGAAAGGGGGTCGATAAACAGTTTCCAACTTCCTCCAGAATTCACGGGGCTACTTATTTCTTTATATTGTTTTGAAGTGGTGGAGCTCAAACTCAGGGCCTTGAGCATGATAGGAAGGTGTTCTACCATTCTACCACTGAACGACACCTTGAATTCCCCATTTTCATTAGAATGGATGCTATAATTTGGATTGTGAATGACACCCCCTCCCCCAAACCCATGTGTTAAATGTCAAGTAGCAGAGCCACGTGTTTAGCAAACATGAAATAAAACTCTATTATTGCAAGAGGAAGTTTTCAGTTCCCAGCTTGGCTTTCTTGAGAGGCTATAGTAACCTTTAAGAGGTGGGAACTAATAGAGAGCTGGTCTTTCAATGGAATTGTAGGATGCCGGCCTCTTTCTCTTACTTCCTGTCTACCATAAAGTAAGCATCTTCCTCTACCACGTGTTATCTGCCAGGATGCTCTTCCTCTGCTTAGGCCCCAAAGCATCAGGGCCAACCCATCATGGATTAAGACCTGTAAAGCTATGAGCCCCCCAAACCAGCTTCCCTTTTTTTTTTTTCCAGTCCTCGGCTTGAGCTCAGGGCCTGAGCACTGTTCTTGGGCTTTTCTCAAGGCTAGCACTCTGCCACTTGAGCCACAGCACCACTTCCAGCCTTTTTCTAGTTATGTGGTACCGAGGAATCGAACCTGGGTCTTCGTGCATGCTAGGCAGGCACCCTACCACTAGGCCAAACTCCCGGCCCCAGCTTCCCTTTTTTTTTTTTTTTTAAGTTTATTGCCTTCAGTATTTTATTACAGTAATGAAAAGCTAATTAACACACTAGAGATTTTATTACTCTTGGCATTTGATTTTGAAACAAATGCCCACAGGGCTTTGATTTAAAAAAAAAGGGCTACAGTTAACTGAATATTTCCTTCTATGGGTGTCATCTCCAGAATTTCTCATGTAATCTCTGTACATTAGAAATTCTATTCTTGCATAACAAGGAGAAAATTGAGGCTTAAAAATGTCAGGTGTATGAAAGGACCTCCAGGATATAGAAACAAAAGCCAGATAACGAGTGATTGTTGTCCTTAATGTACTATGTTATCTCTCATTTCTTTTGCTGTCCCTTGGTTATCTCATATTGTTACAGTATTTTACCTTGTTATCTGATATATCCTATATATGTTTATTTGGTTATTTGGAATAGGATAGAGAAGGGGGGAAAACAAGATGGGGGGGGAGGGAAATGGGGACCAAGACATGAGAAAGGGTATCAATGTTTGTGAAGTAATGCACCTTCTATCTGGTGAATATCATGTAACCCTTCTATTAATTACAATAAAAATACATGAAAAAAATGTCAAGTGTAAAAATAAGGTCATAGCTTGCTGACAGAAAAGCTGCTTCTAACTTGGTAAGCCACACACACAGGAGACTCTGAACACACTGGAGCTGAAAATGTGTAGAGCGAGCGCACCAATTAGTCCCCCTGGAAACGAACAAACACGAACTGGAAATGCATTTGAAAGGAAAAGTATGTACCACCTCAATCTGTTTAACTACTAAGTAATAAACTCTGAAGGAATAAAACTCCAATCTTAATTCTTTATTGGGCAGTTCTTTTTTAAATAAAAAATTATCCCCAGAGACTTGATTTCTTTCTTTCCCTTCTTCATTTCTTTGATACTTCTGCCTCTGTCAATCTCTGTCTCTGTCTGTGCCCCTGTCACCTCCTTCCCTTCTTCCTCCTGCTCTTCCTCTTCCTTTTCTTTTTCCTCCTCTCCTTCCTTCTGCTGGCCTGGAACTCATGATCCTCTTTACCTCATCCTTCTGAGCACTGAGATTATAGGCAGGCCCACCAAGCTCAGCTCATCTGAATGTAAACTGGAAAGCTACCGTTGTCTTTCATACACACAACCTTTTTTGAGTGCAAAGCTACCATTACCTTCTGCACACTTAACCCCAGAAGACTGTAGTCTAAGGGCATAGAATGGTTCCAGTCCTTGGTTTGGGGAGAGGAACAAGTGCCTGGAGAAGGATGAGATGCAATGAATACCTGCCAGAAAGACAATGCGCGCACAGGAAGTTTGCTTGAGAGCACTCACTGACGAGCTGCTCTTGGAGAATGTTTGGTTCTTACCATGGATGCCGAGCTGCCTGCTCACAAGTGTATCTTTTATTTGGGTCTTTTTCCATCAGATTCCGAATGAAGTCTTTTGCTGTTGAAAGAGGAGGTACATGGTAAAGAATGACTTTGTGGCTTGCGATGTGACCACCAGCCACCACTCTGTCTTGGAGAGGAGCATTGCACCATTAAAAATAGGGGACTCATTCCCACAGACCCTACTGCATACCTCAGATACAAAAGACATTTGGATGCTGGGAAACAAAACCATGGCAGGGACTCCAATAGTCAGCAAAGCCAGGCTGGCAGCCCCATGTGAGCCAGCCTTTGGTTTAGAGAAGACAGGAAAAGCGTTCCATTGTCTCAGGGTCAAACTTCCTCGGAGAGACATATGGAGGATGTTCCCTACACAGACACTGGAGGGCTGTGAGCGAGCCGGCCAGGTCTTGGGCCAGGCACAGAGGATCACAGTCCTTGGGATCACTGTGCCAAAATCCAGTTGGACTACTAGTCTAGCGTGAATGGAAACCCACCCTGGGGGAAGTGGAGAGGGCTGGCAACTGGAATCACAGAACCCAAAGATGATACCATGTGTCACCATAGAACCGTGCCCTGCTGCACTGCAGAGCATGGGGGCCCCGGGAGGCTCTGCCCTCTGAGCTCAGAGGAACAATGTTCCCTCCGGGGATGGGGGAGTTGTGTGGGGAACACGGATGGTTCCTGACAGGTTGTGAAAGTCTAAGTTTCTAGCTAAAAACTAACCTAAACAATAAAGTACCCTCTCTGAACAGCCCATCAGAACCTGCAAAGTGCTGTCTCATTTGTCATTTCACCTCTTCCTTCCATTGCAGGTAGGGTTTTATTTTCTCCCTGTCGGGAAACGGAGACCTAGAGAGACTGTACCACCTTACTTGGGCTTTGGTTTTGCTCTTTTTGCCTCCTTGCGCTGTTCTGGTGTGGCCTTGAGAGAGAAGTAGGTTTCAAATCCCAGCTCTGGTAAGTACTACCTGTGTGACTCTGCCCAAGGTATTCCATCTTCCAGGGCCTCAGTCTTCCTCCCTATCCAATGGGGACACGAGTAATACCCCATGTGCTAGTCACAGACAGGGCTTGTATGCAGCACACAGCTGGCACTGGATAAGCAGTAGGCACTCCAAGTGGGGCACTCAAACCAAGGCAAGACTGGAGGCTAGATAGGCACATCTGTATCTCTTGTCTGGGCTCCAGTGATAGGTCCCAAGCCTGCCTTCCAAGTTAAGCCTATGAAGCCTCCCCATTCCGTCACAGACTGAATGTTCACACCTCCCATAATGCCCATGTTAGCATTCTAAGTCCTAAGATGAGGATGTGAAAGAGATGGGAACTCTGGGAGAAATCTTTGAGGATACCCCTCCCATCCAAAAACACAACTGCGCATGAACAGAAGTGGCTCTCACCAGACACCAGATGTTCTGGTATCTCAGTATTGGACTTGCAGCCTCCAGAATGGCGAGACATAAACATATACTTAAGCCACTCTATCTGTGTGACTTTGTTATTGCTTCCCCAATGGATGGGACAGGGACCTAGGGGTTGTTCTGAGCAACCCTGGCTCCTACCGCAGGTCCCTGGGCCTGCAGCATTGGGTGACCTAGGTATGCTACATATCTTACAGGCTGCCATGGAAGTGGTATATGGAAGACTCACCGGAGTCAGATATGTCATCCCAATAGGGGGAGTCGAACTCATATTCTGCTTTGAGGATCTGTTCAAAGAGCTTGGAGTCATTTTCATCGTAAAAAGGAGGGTAACCGCAGAGCCTGGAAGAGAAGATGGTGACAGATCTGAGTGCTGGCAGATGCAGTGGATTGGGTCTGCATTTGGCCTGGAAGTGGATAAAATTAAGAAAGTCTGCAGTGTAAAATCATCATCTCAGCAGAGGAACTCCACATTCTATAGACAAAGGAGCCAAAGAAACAAGTTGAGACACAATAAGAAGAAACAAGGGTGGGCTCAGGTAATGATCAGAGAGAATATACATGTTTAAATCCACCGTAACGTTTTTCTCTTCGAAATACCTGGGACTGAATTTAGGATTATCTCGTGAGCACTCTACCACTTGAGCCAAGCTCCAGTTCTTGTGGATAAGTGGAGATAAGAGTCTAACGGTCTTTAGTGTCTGGGCTGGCTTTGAACCTTGATCCTCAGATCTCAGCCCCCTGAGTAGCTAAGATTATAAGCATGAGCTACCTCACCCAGCTCAAAGGTAACTTTTAAAAAGTCTTATTAGGGGGGCCGGGAGTTTGGCCTAGTGGTAGAGTGCTTGCCTAGCATGCACGAAGACCCAGGTTCAATTCCTCGGTACCACATAGATAGAAAAAAGCTGGAAGTTGTGCTGAAGCTCAAGTGGTAGAGCTCTAGCCTTGAGAAAAGTCCAAGGACAGTGCTCAGGCCCTGAGCTCAAGCCCAGGACTGGCAAAAAAAAATCTTATTAGGTAGAATGGAAGTAGATCTAGATCATCCTGTTAAGCAAAATAAGCCAGTTCAGAAAGATAAATATGGTATGATTTCATTCATATGCAGAATCTAAACCTAAAAAACCAAGTTAAATGGAGAATGTTTTGGTAGTGATCATGGAAGAGGGAGGGAGAAGAGAAAGGATGATTATGAGTAAGATCCAAATGTTTTACAGACATTGTGTGAACATAGAATAATGAAACCCATTAAAAATCTGAAAAGGCAGAGGAATGAGTAACACAAGGGGATGAATTTAATCAGAGCAGATTACAGGCACATATAGGAATGCCACATGAACCTCCTTTGTAGAATTCATATCTGCTAACCACGATAATTTAAAAACTTGGTCTATAATAGGTTCTCTTTGGATGCTGACACAGAGCAACTATGTCTGGAAGAATTAAAGATCATTAACAAATAATTGAAGTAGAAAGCTTCATTAAATATGCTCCCCCAAATACTGTGGATTCTGATAGAGCACATGCTTAGCAAAAATCAATCAGTCATCAGTCCGCCAGTCATAGCTTGTCATTCCAGTTCTGTTCCCAGTCCTGCCCCTGATATAATTTGGGGAAGTAAAACTTTTTCACTGGAAAATGCAGGTGGTCTAACTAGAAAATTCTTAATATCTTTTTGGGCTTTATGCTACCATGGCTCTATAACTCTTGTTCCAGGTTATTTGATTGTCTAAACATCTCAAAAAAGACCAGAACCATGTCTGGGGCTCATGTGAGGCAAACGCCACCCTCAGTTGAGATGGGAAGGAAAGGCACTGAGGCTGTGCCCCCAGAGCAGGGGACAATAGGCAACAGCAGTGCGTGCCTAGGGAAGTCAGATGCGAAGTAGAAGGTGTATTCTTCCCAGAAAACCCACAGACTTTGCCACTCAGCTCAATGTGGTTCCAAACACAGATTCAGCCTGGGGATTTGCCTAATGAGAAGTCAGCAGGCCTTGGTAGGCCGCAGGCCTTTCAGGGCTGAGAAATGTGAGGAAAGAGAAAACAGCCTTGGGAGGTGGGAGAAGGGTGATGATAGTTTTTAAGGCTGTGAGACTTTCTGCAGGCTGATATAAATTCAGAATCATCGAGTCCTTCCTTTCCTTCCTGAGGCTGTCTTTCTGCCTGGAAAATTTCATCTCTAAAGATTTGCTGCCTTTGGTAAAATGAACACGTAGCCAGCAATTCCGGAACCACAGTGCATACTTCACTGCCCAGGAAACCCTGGGGCGGGAGATGTCAGTGAACCTTTTTCCCATAATGAGAGTTTGGGCTAAATGAAATGTGGGCACTGGGCAAAAGCAGACTGAACAAAATATTAGCTTGTCATAGAAATAAAAGAGAAGTGACTAAAAGTTAGGTATATAAGGTTTTTGTTTATTAACAACTAAGTATGTTTACTTTAAGGTTTGCCTTTCTCTTTAATGAAAAGCACATCTTTAAAACAATTCCAGTTGATGCAGGTGGCTCATGCCTATAATAGTAGCTATTCAGGAGGCTGAGATCTGAGGATCACAGTTCAACGCCAGCCCTGGCAGGAAAGTCCATGAGACTCATCTCCAATTAATCATCAGAAAACTGGAAGTGATGTTGTGGCTCACTGGTAGAGCACTAGCCTTGACTGAAGAGCTCAGGAACCACATGCCCAGGCCGAGTTCAGCCCCACAACCAACAACAACAAGTTCCAAGAAAAAAATGTTAGTTTTCGGGTGCCAATTTTCTTGATGCATATTCCAATTTCTTTTGATCTTAAGTCTTCCCCCACCTTTCTCCTTTTTTTTTTCTTTTTCTTTTTTTGCATTGATTTCTGTGTTGATGCAGGTTGATGGCAAAAAAAAAATATGAATCTACTTTGGGGCCTGGATGGGTTAATGGAACTAGAAAAAACTTAGGGCTGGGAGGGAGGGGGGTGGATGAGGGAAGGGATGACGTCGATCAAGATGCATTATACCCATAGATATGTTAAACGGAAACCCCTTTGTACAACTACTTAAAAATAAAAAATACAAATATAAAGAAAGGATATGAAGCTGTGTGCTAATGGTTTATGCCTATAATCCTAGCTACTCAGGAGGCTGAGATCTGAGAATTGAGGTTCAAAGGCAGCCTGTGCAGGAAAGTCCATGAGACTCTTATCTCCAGTTAACCACCAACGAAACCAAAAGTAGAGCTGTGGCTCAACTGATAGAATGCTAGCCTTGAGCACAAAAGCTGAGGAACAGCATCTAGTCTCTGAGTTCAAGTATCAGGACAAGTATATAAAAGAAAAAAAAGGAAATGAAGAAAAAGGTAAAATATAAAGAAGACTTTAAACAAAGACTTGTGAAAAATCAGAATGGCAAATGTAGTTTGTACAGGCTTCTTCCCACCTAGAAATTGGATGGGGAGGTCTCTGGCCAGGTGATTTCACTGATAGCTTTGTGTGGAGTTTGCAACAACTTGGTGTGTCCATCCACATGAGCTGATGGACAGTTGTGATGCTGTGGTCACTGGATGCCTTGTATTACTTCCACTCCCACTGTCCTTTATTAGCAATCCGGTGCAACTGATTTTTAATATCTGAACATTTAAATGATCTCTGAGTTATATGTCATTGTGGATACTCAAAAATGATAAAGCCATTCCCAATTTTTCCGGCCCTAAAAGTTTATGGCTCAGAATGACACTGAAATTCAATCATGGTGACACATGAAGCTAAATCAAGAAGTAGAGTTTGAGATACCTAGTGTGACTCTCTCTCAAAAATGAAGAAATTAATTAAACAAAGTAAAGAAAGTAGAGAAGGGAAGAAGAAGAAAAGGAAAAGAAGCTTCCATCTCACCCCTGGAACCATTATCCAGGAAGCCCAGATGGCCTAAGCAAGCCTTTCCTTAACTCTGGCCCCCACTAAAGAGATGACCTTTCTCAGGTGGACCTGCCCTTCTCTGCATGCTTCTATGGTCGTCAAAGCTCCTGCACTGATTGTGAGCTCTGCGGGCAGGCCATATCTGACACTGGTCTTCTGATCCTCAGTACCCAGGCAGTGTCCGAAGCTCATGCTGGACAGAGGCTTGGGATAAATGCACACACTCTAGAAGAAGGGGGCTTACTCATTAGCATCTGAGTTCCCTGGGTAGGCTCTGAAGCAGAGAGGGATACATAGGAGCGTGTGCCCCTTCCCCAGACCAGGGTGACCTCAAAGTGTCACCTAGTGTCACCAAAGTGTCTATGGAGACAGCTCCATCCCATGTCATTCAGTCATTCCAGAAGGACTTGGCATGCAGTCTGGGCATAGAAGATAAATGCAGTGTTGGTTTGGTTTACCCACAATGCCATTTCACAAAAGAGAAGGTTTTCCATGGAGTAGGCTTTTTGCACAAATGGATGTGAAAATCAATGACGGTCAATCCTGCCTAATCCGGCAGCGATAAGTTTTTCTTGGAAACTGAAATGCTAGAGTAGCATAAAAGCTCTACTGGAAAAGCCCTGTGGGTATGCCGTGGCCATTACCCTGCAGGAAGTCATGTTATTATGCTGTTGTCTGCAGCCATGCACTGACTCCATGCAAAATCAGTTAGGATAGGAGGATATCAGTTAGGATACTGAGAAGTCACTGTTTTGTTCCTGTGTCCCTTTACCTCCATAGCTCACCTTAGCTACCTGTATGCCCCTTCCCAAATTATACCAAAGGTAACAGAAAAAAGACAAGAAGAAGCTCATATCAGAAACTACTCAGCCAGCAGGCATGGCATGATTCAGTCCCTACTATCATGGCATTTTCATTAGGGAATAAGAGACAAGATGTTCTGCACTAAACTCCAAAATAAACAGAAAATGTAAAACATAGACAGAAAAGATTAACTTAAACTTAAAACTGGTCAAGGGAATCAAAAACATTTCAGCCTCCGTCTAGAATATTCATCTCCATACAGTTTTCGGTAGAAGTTCAGTAACTTCTTCCAATTTAAAGAACAGAATCCTTCCTGAGGCAAGTGATAATAATTTTAGAAATCCAGCCAGATGTGTCACTGCAAGAGACATGCTCTCCATGTTCTTCTTCTAAATCTGCCTCTCAAGTTGGAGTGTCAGGTTTTGTGTATTATAGATGTGGAAACAGCTAGGGACCAGGCCATGTGATCTGCCAAAGAAGGAGCAACACAGGTGCCTCCAGTGATAAAAATCAATACGGAATGTTCTTTCCAGTCTGCCTTCCTGCAAGACAGATTGGGGAAAAAGGGGGGATATGGCTCAGTCATTATGGACCTGTCTTGGCAGAAAGGGACTGGATACAAATGAGCCAGTATCTATATCGAACCAAATTCCAATAGGATTGTGGCAAACAGCCTGAATTTAGTGCAGGGCTCCCAGGCAGAGCTGTGAAGGGGACACAAAAGAGAAAAGTCTTCTGACAAGGCCTTGTAGAACTTGCTGAACAGGGCAGGAGTTCAGGCATACCCCATTGACTAAAGAATTGGGAAACCAAGTGAGATATACGAGTACCTTTTCTAAGTTCCTGTGAAATGTACTTCTGAGGGGCTGAACTTTATTTGACATATTTTATCTGGAATTTTCAAATGCCACAGTGTGGCAACCTAGAATTATGTTTTTGTCTAACTTGAGCAGAAAATGGATGTGAAGAATAAATTGATTTTCCAAGGGAAGTTTTGAGCTGCTCTTCAAGGACTGATGTCAACTTTGCTTTCAGAGTTGCCAAAAGGCAGGATACTTGGATATAGTTCTCCAGTGGCTGAAAGCCTAGTCCCGGGAAAATGCTGTTGGGAGCTGGGGGACACTTAGGTGGTGGGGCCTTGTGAGAGGTCTTTAGGTCATTGGGTATGATCTTGATGGGCAGTTGAGAGACTCCTAGTTTCGTCTTCCTTTTGCTTCCTGGCAGTGAGATGAGCAGTTTGCTGAACTCTATGTGTCCATTGGTAACTGACACCTCCGCCAGTGACCTTAAGTCAGGAGTTTTTCCAAATCTTGGGAATCTTAAAACTCAGAGCCCAAATAACCCTTTTCTCTTCACAAATCAATTACCCTCAGATAATTTGTTATAGTGAAAGAGATCTGGCACACATGGTTTCTTCAGTCTGAGATTGGGAGGAAAGAAGACAGATTTGAGTCCTGGCTCTACTAAGCATTGTTGAATGACACTGGAGAAATTCATTCTCCCTGAGACATAGTTTGTTTTGTGAATTTTTCAGAGATATTATAATATTAATACAATGTTAACATATACTATATAAAACACACAAGAGGATGGATGGACAGAACAAATGAAGGGAATATGAACAAATGGATACATAAATAAGTAAATGGATTTAGATATGGAGATATAAAACATACTAGAGATAGAACACAAAGTATCAGTTGCCTAGAAACCATTAAATACCAATTTTCATATCCTTCCCCCTTCTTTTTTTTTTTTTAACCTCATCTAATCCTTCTCAGGTTCCTTAGCTAAAACTTTCTGGAGTAGGAAAGCAGCTGCTTGGGTAGTAAGAGCAATGCAAGGGCAGAGAGGAGGAGACGAGTCCAGAGGGACTGTCCTGTGTCCTACCCTCTAATTATGAAAGGGAAGCAAATACTTTTGAATGCCATGGAAAGTCTCAGTTACCTACCAACAACACCAACAACCACACATCCTTACCTAAGCTTCTACAACCACTAAGGAAGAAAGGATGAGAGATGCCATCTCTGTTCCTTACTTTTGTGCCATGTTGTGACTATGACGATAGAATGTACTAGACTTGCCTAACACATCCTGCCAAGGCACCCTCAATTCTAAGAACAGCTCAAGTCTCCCTGAGAACCGCTATTCAAGGCCTGTGTGCTATGGAAGAATACTTGTATATTTTTAGGCTACAGTGCCAAAATAATGACCAAAATCAGAGTATCCTTCCTTTCCACTCAAGTCTCTTGACTCTTAGGGACCACCAGGCAGCCATTTTGTATCCCTTTCTTAGCCCTTGGCACGTTTATCTTTGTCTACTTAGTGAGCAAACAGTTTGGAGCATATTGTCTGGCTTTTTCAAGACTAGAATGATCAAAAGACTTAACTGATTATAAAAATGCGATCCAGTGACCTTATGGACCATCAATATGACGACCAAATGTGTCTACCAATACAGTCCCAGAGCCTTCTCCCTACAAATTTAGAAGACATCAGGCTGGAGAAAGTAGGGAGGGCTCACATATTAAAATCTTATACTGGGCAACCCTGACAATGGTCTCTTGCCAACAAAAATATAACAGGTAAATGCCTCATTCCCTGAGATTTAGATAACGTCTTCAAAGCTGCAAGTGGGTATGCAGATCAGGAAAGTATTTGAGCCAGAGAGGAGGGGAGTACTAGAAGGAAAAAGATACTGCTTAAAATTCTATGCCCAGCTGGAGCTGAAGACTGGAGGATGGGAAGGAGAGGAAAGGGGATAGGGAGAACAAACTGCTTCCTCCTCCCTCCCCCAACCCCAAATATGAGGGAGGATGGCATTAATCAAAGGAGCCAACCCTTTGATTCTTGCATTAGCCACTGGGCCAGACACCACCTTGAGAAAGTCTGGGTCATTAGCATACAGGCCCCCAGCCTCCTCCTGATTGACTAAACAGCTTCGACTGGCCACGAAACTGGAAAGGAGCCAAGAGAACACTGCACAGCTAGGAAGGCAGAGTTAGGAAACCCAGTGCAATTCATTCGCATTGAACATTCATTCGCATGATTAATCAATGTCAGACTCCAGCACCAGGGTGGGGGGTCACAGACATCCTATGTGGAGGTGATTAACATCCAGATATACCTGAGGATGCTGCAGTCTAGAAGATAGCCTGATTTTTGCATCTAACTATGTCTTCCACGTGGCTGGCTTCTTCTTTCTCCTGGGCTCGTTTCTTTCCTGCTACCTCCTCTCCAGCTTTTCTCCTTCCTCCTGCCTTGCACCTTCCCTTCCTCCCTTCTAGTTATGACGGAAAGAAGGACAGGTAGATTAGCACAAGTGCCTGTGGTCTGGACCCTCTTTGCCCTTGGCCTCTCACTGCAAATACCCCATAAGCCTCCACAGAAACACCCACATGTGCTTAACAGACAGAATGGAAGCAGGAGAGAAGCCAGCAAGGGTTTGCAGGATTCTGGGCTATGTGGACTCACATCTCGGATTCCCTCATATCTACCTCCATCAGACATGCTCCCAGACTCTCTCCTCTGCTTAGTCACAAAGCCTGCTCAAAATTAATTCATTAATTGGTACTTAAGTTTGAGCTGAGGCCTCAAATTCTATCATGAGCCAAGTTCCAGTGCTTTTTTGCTTTAGCCCCTTTTCAGATAGGGTTTCATTTTTTTGTCCATGCCGGTCTTGGACTATGATCTTTATGATTTTCCTACCTATGCCTCTTGCATAGCTGAGATGACAGGTTGAGTTACTATGCCTGGCTTACTTATTGAAATTTACATATATACTTATATATGTATTCTACATATACACAACATATTAAAATATGTTTCTGGGCCAGGAGTTTGGCCTAGTGGTAGAGTGCATGCCTAGCATGCACAAAGACCATGGGTTTGATTCCTCAGTATCACATACATAGAAAAAAACTGGAAGTGGTGCTGAGGCTCAAGTGGTAGAGCAAGCTTTGAGCAAGTCCAAGGATAGTGCTCAGGCCCTGAACTCAAGCTCAGGACTGGCAAAAAATGTTTGTGTGAATATATATATATATATATATATATATATGTATATATATATATATATATATACACACACACACATCTATCTATATATACACATACATTTAAAAATATATATGTATATCTGGCTGGCCTCAAACTGGTATAAATCTCTGCTTCCTGATCATGTGGGCATAAGCCAAAAGGCTCCAATAGTAAATATTTAAAAACTTGTTTGGTTCTTAGCAGAAAGAATAGCGCAGGAGGAATTTCAATTCCAAACTTTAGAATCTATTACAGAGCTATAATTCTCAAAACAGCTTGGTACTGGCACAAGAACAGGCCTGAAGACCAATGGAATAGAACTGAGGACCCAGATATTAAACCACAGACCTATGGCCACCTAATCTTTGACAAGGGAGCCAAAAAAATAGAATGGAAGAAAGACAGCCTCTTCAACAAGTTGTGCTGGCAGAACTGGTTAAGCACCTGCAGAAAACTAAAGTTGGATCCTTCTTTGTCACCTTGCACTAGAATTAACTCCAAATGGATCAAAGACCTGGAGGTAAAAGCTGACACACTGAAAACTTTACAGGAAGGAATAGGAGACACACTAGGCCTCCTTGGCACAGGTCGAAACTTTCTTAATAAGGACCAAGAATCACAACAAATCAGAGAAAGGCTGGATAAGTGGGACTGCATTAAACTGCAGAGCTTTTGTATGGCAAAGGATATAGCTAGTAAATTAATTAGGAAGCCTACAGAGTGGGAGAAGATCTTCACCAACCAAACAACGGGCAAAGGCCTCATATCTAAAATATATCAACAACTCAAAAAATTGAATCACTCCCAAACTAATCTCCAAAGTAACAACCATCCCATTAAAAAATGGGCCAAAGACTTAAAGAGAATCTTCTCTGAAGAAGAAACAACAATGGCCTATAGACACATGAAGAAATGCTCAACATCTCTGGTCATAAAAGAAATGCAAATCAAAACAACTCTAAGATTCCACCTCACCCCAGTTAGAATGGCCAGGATCAAGAAAACTAATAACAGCAGATGCTGGAGGGGATGTGGCCAGGAGGGATCACTACTACACTGTTGGTGGGAGTGCAAACTCATTCAACCACTATGGAAAGCAGTGTGGCAGTGCCTCAAAAGGCTAAACATAGAACTCCCCTATGACCCAGCAATTCCACTACTTGGCATTTACCCAACCATCCAGAAACAAGGGCATACTAAACCCACTAGCACAACAATGTTCATTGCAGCACTATTCACCATAGCAAAGATATGGAACCAACCTAGATGTCCCTCAGTTGATGAGTGGATCAACAAATTGTGGTATTTGTACACAATGGAATTCTATGCTGCTGTCAGAAAGAATGACATCGCCCCATTTGTTAGGAAATGGAAAGACTTAGAAAAAATCATATTAAGTGAAGTAAGCCAGACTCAAAGGAACTTAGGCTCAATGGTTTCCCTCATTCGTCATAATCAGTAGAAACCTTGGGCTCTCCTAGCAGAGCTCTGCAATAGAGCAAAATCTTGATACATAAGGCCATATAGTACGAAGCTAATTGAAAGGACCTCCAGGATATTGAAACAAAAGCCATATAACGAATGATTATTGTCCTTAATGTACTGTTGTCTCTCATCTCCTTTGCTGTCCCTTGGTTATCTCATATTGTTATAGTATCTCACTTTGTTATCTGATATATTGAATTTATTTGTATTTGGTTATTTGAAATTTGATAGGGAAGGGGGGAAAACCAAGACGGGAGGGGGTGTGTGGGGGGGAGGGAAATGGGTACCAAGACATGTGAAAGGGTATCAATGTATGTGAATTAATGCACCTTCTATCTGGCAAATATCATGTAACCCTTTTACTAATTACAATAAAAAAAACTTGTTTGGATTCTTTTATGCACTTAGTATGCTGCTAAACCATATCTAACATAGTTTAGCTATTGGGAGCTGGATCGGCTCTTTCAAGCTATATACTTAAACTATGCTTTGAGTTGGGTGCCAGTGACTCATACCTGTAACCTCAGCTACTTAGGAGGCAGAGAGCTGAGAATCATAGTTCAAAGCCAGCCTGGGCAGAAGAGTCTGTGAGACTCTTACCTCCAATTAACCAACAAAAAGCAGAGTTATGGTTCAAATGGTAGAGTACCAACCTTGAGTGGAAAAAGCCAAGTGACATTGCAAGGCTCTGAGTTTAAGCCCCAGTACTGGCACAAAAAATAAATGAAAGTAATAAAACTGCATTTCTAACAGAATGACATATCTTTTCCCATACACAAGAGGTCCTTAGATTACTGGGTCTTGAAGGATAACCCAGCAATATACATGGGAGTCTCTCATGTATTTGGGGACTATTTGGGGATAGAGCTGTTCCTTGGTCTGGACTGGCTGTCTCTGGGAAGATTGCTACCTGTCCTCCAAACCCAGGTGGCTGTCCCTGGTTTGTGAAGCATCCCCAGGCCTCAGGCAGCTCATGGTGCAGTCTCAGGCCACTTCATGACAGCCAGGAGACTGGATTGTAATTTATGTGTTTACCGTCTGTCGTCTGCAGAGCCTCTGAGGCCAGGCTGGTAATGAATCTATCTCAGCACCTCATCATATTGACTGACATGTATTAGGTTCAGTAAATGTTAGGAAAGAGAATGTCTGCCAATCCCCTGCCTGGCCTGCTCCAGGCTTAATGGCCCCAAGCATTTAGCTGTTACATAAACCACAGTTTCCAGGAGATGATAGGAGAGTAGAGGCAGTAAAATTTCCTCCATCTGACTGGAAGCGGTGCCATTTAGGATGTCAAAATGTACCTGCTGGTTGTTCCTTTCCAAATTCTCCTGATGTCCCCTCACTACCCCTCACATATACTGGTAAAAATGATCTTACTTAATGTCACTGGCAGGGAGTGGCCCCCACGACCACCTAACTGGAGAATTTCTGAACCCCACTGGCACTTGCGCCATATTTGCCACCCATGCTCTGCACACTTCTTTGAAAACAGCATTTTGAGGGCATGGGGCATGCCCAAACCAAGCCTGTCTCTGAGGTGGTGGAAGGAGGGTCAGGAGCCCACAAACAAATCTGAAATACGCTCTACAGTCCTGGCATCTGAGGCCAAGTTAAGAGGGTTCACAACCCATAGAGGACAGGTAGGAGACACAGACAGAGCTATGGGGCTGCTCTGAGACTCCCTGGAAAACAGCCAAGCTGAAATATAATCAACAAACCAAATCAGCAAATCTGGGAATTGTCAGCAATCATCTATGCCTAGTGAGCTAAAAACCATGATGCTTGCCAGGCATGGTGGCTCATGCCTGCAGTCCTAGGTACTCAGGAGGCTAAGATAGGAGGACTGCGGTTCAAAGCGTGTGTTTTTCTCTGTAGCATGTTGTATCCCTGAGTATCACTGAGGGTAACAATCAATCGGTCAAAAAAATAAACACCCCAAAACTGGGGTATTTGGAAGAAGGGAGGTAAGATCAAAAGGAGGCAGAAAAAATAAAAAGAAGGGTGAAGAATGCAGAAAAGAATCCAATGTAAAAAGAAAAAGACCCAATGCACACCCTACACAATTAAGAAAATGGGGTGGGGGGAAGGGGAAGGTTGGGGGAGTTAGGAGAGAATGCTGAAAGAGGCGAAGTTCATTGAGATGCATTGTATTCCTTGTCCAATAGCAACTCCTTTGCAGAGCTACTTAAAGATAATAAAAACATTAAAGGTAAAAACCTCCTTGGAGGTGTGGTCTGAGATCAGACCAGATGTTCTTTTATTTTCTAGGAATTTGTGCCGGGCCAAACCCATCACACTGATGTCAATATATTCCGTTTCTGTCCCCCTCAGTAGCTTATGGTACGTGTGGGTAAAAATTGCTTTCGCAACACTGCAAAGGGAAGATCTAAGAGATGGTAATGAATGTGGAGGGACTGGAACCCTGTTCGTGGCTGGTGTGAATGTAAAGGGATGCTGTGGCTATCAAAACGGCCATAGGATCCAGCAGTTCTGCTTCCAGATTTATCTACATACCCCTAAGAGTCAAAGCAAGGATTCAGGCAGGTGCTGGTACTTCCTGACTCATAGCAGCAAGGCTCATGATAGCCGTGATGTGAGGAAGCAAGTCAGATGCTGGCTGACAGACCCATGGGCTGTACACGCTCCTGAAGCAGGTAAGCAACTCTGGCACATGCTACATTTGGCCTAACTCCTGAAGATGTGATGGATGCGGAGTGTGAAACAGGTCAGACACAGAGGGACACATTCTGCGTGAGTCCACGCTTGAGAATCCCTTAGGGAAGTTAGATTGATAGATGCAGAACGTGGAAAGAAGGCTCTCTGGGGCTGTGTGAGCAGAGTTTGAGGGTGAGATTGTGGTTATAGGTGTGCCCAGAGAGAAAAGTCCATGAGACTCCATCTCAGCCGAAGAAGCTGGGTGTGGTGGAACACAGCTCTTACTCCAGCTATCATGGTAAGTATAAAATAAGCAGACTGCAGTCCAGGCATGAGGAGGGGTCAAAAGCAAGATCTATCTTAACAATAACCAGTGGGAAACAAAAGGGCTAGAGGCATGTCTTAGCAGTAGAGCGTTTGCAACGGAAAGTCCCTGAGTTCAAGTACCCAGAACTGTCCAAAGAAAATAAAAGGAAAGGCAGTGGAGGTAGGTGAGGAGAAGCCAAGGTGACAAAGGAAACTTACAGGATATAGGCAATCACTCCGATGGACCAGCAGTCAACGGCTTTGCTGTAAGGTTTCTGGGCGAGAACTTCAGGAGCTGTAGGGGGACAAAGAGACACAGGCCTGACAATGTAAATGCCGGAGACTGAAGATTAGGGTTCTGTAATCTGGGGTTCTTGTTCTCCCTGTTTCCCATGTGGAATGAACAGTCTATGACTCTAACAAGCAAACAAAAAAGCTGGGGCCCAGTTCCTTGAGGGAGCAAATCCTCTACACACATTTAGGGTCTGGGTTCAAATTCAATGCCAAATACCAAAGATGACTCAAGCTGACATATTCACAGTATCTCCTGGAGGAAAAGCTACGCTGTATCAGCTTCCACTCTCTCCAGCCCATCATCTCCAGCATCAGGGACGGAGGGAGGGGCCTTTCACGTCCTGCGCCACTCCTCATCTACCACAAGCAGGGATTTCCAGGCAGCACCCACACGTTCAGGGACAGCCACACAGCAAACATTTCAGCTTTCTGACAAAGCCACCAACATATGGGGCAGCAGAGAGAGGCAAACATAACAGGTGTTTCTTTGCAGCGTGGCACGTGGATTCAACCTGAGATGAGCCCTTGGATGCACAGACTGATTACAATTGGATGATTTTTAAGTTCTGTAAATTTCGAGTGAGTGGGAAAGTTCATATCATCAGAAGGCTTTTGCTAGTCTGGTACTTGCAGCACCTGGCATTTGTGACATCTGGCACTTACAACATCTGTCATCTTCACTACTCAGGAAGCTGAGACAAAGGATCACAGGTTGAAGCTAGCCTGGACAGAAAAGTCTCTGAGATTACAGTTCCAACTAATTAGCAAAAGGCTTGGCCTGAAGCCTTGGCTCAAGTAGTAGAGCATCAATCACGAGTAAGAAAGGTGAGAGGAGTGAGGGGCTCTGAGTTCAAGCCCCACAGTCAGTACATACACATTTTTGCTTTTTTTGAATCACTAGGATGTCTATGAGGGGGAAAGGTCTAAGTGATCCATAAGTAAATATCAGGACAACAGTATTTTGTGTGAAAATTTATATATTTATCCTATGGGTTTTTTGAGGGCATTGTGTCTTGCATGGATTATACTGACAACAAAATAAACTTTAAAAAACATCTCAACAATTCAAAGCAAGCAAAGCATTTGTTTTCTCATGAAATTCTTAATTGCATTTAGAAACACATGCAAAAGCATCACCTACCAATAAAGAAAACAAAACAAAGTAAACTGCCTTGGGATGACATTCCCCCCCCTCCTCCGCTCCAAATATCTTAAAAGTTGTATAATGGTCAGTACGCCTACACCCTAGATTCTAATTTCACTTATAATGTGACTGGGGAAAACAGCAATGTTTCTTTCAATGACCTCTATCTCACAGACATTTTTGAAAGAAAAATAATCTCAGATAATATTGAAAACTCTCCTGGCTCACGCCTGTCATCCTAGCAACTCAGGGGGCTGAGATCTGAGGTTCATGGTTCAAAGCCAGCCCAGGCAAGAAAATCCATGAGACTCTTATCTCCAATTAACCACCAGAAAATCAGAAATAGAGCTCAAAATGGGAGAGCGCTAGCCTTGAGAGAAAGAGCTCAAGAGCAGTGCCCACACACTGAGTTCAAACCCCATGACTAGTCAAACTAACAGAATACCCACTACCACCACTGCCAACAAGAAAACCCTCCTGGCAATGCAAGAGGGCCCCAATCACAGAGAAACCCCAGGACCTGCAGGGATACTTTCTCTCTTCCATTCTAGTGTTCCCTGCACATAGCTTGCCTTTGAGAGCTCACTTTCTCCAACTCCCTTTAGTCCTCAGATCCCCTGTGATGCCGCAGGCAGCACTGGAAACACCACCTGTCTGTCTCCCCCCACCATACACACATCCGAGAAACTGCCAACTCCTATTACTACGCCATTAGTCTTATTCCACTTAGGAGTTCTGCTGACACTCCAGAAAAAAATGACAGCATCCCATGTGTACTTGGAGAAATGCATTTCCAAGCCAATGAGGCCCAGAGCAGGGTCTCCGAGGGCCTTGAAACCTCCCAAGGCTCTGTAAGCCACGTCACCCAGCAATCTCACACCAGCAATGCTGCCTGGAGATGCTGGAGAATGAATGTTCTCTTCTAGGGCCTGCTGTATTGCATGAGTATGACAGATGACCCTCTACAGCCCACACCTTGTAATGAGAAAGGCTTTCGACCAAAATAAAATCAATAGAGCTCTTAATAAGGAGAGCAGTTATTCAAGGGCTCTGGCTTGCTGGAGAGGCTATCAGTCTCAAGACATAGCAGCAGGAACAGGCCTAGTCTCTTTAACACAACCTAGTAGAGAGGAACCCATGTGGGCAGGACAAAGCCCTGGGGGGGCTGCGAGAGCATGTCCAAGGAGAGAGAGCCACCCCACTGGGGGTGTGAAAAGGGGATAGACAGCAGGTCCTTCTTCTAGTTGTCACCCTGGTTTAGTCAAAGCTTAGATGCTGGTAAAAGTACAGTTCCATCTGGACAATATAGAGGACTGAACATTTGGGTTTCCTTTTTCTACTCGCCAGGATCTCCCCTCATTCCCAGTGTACCATCTACCTCTCCTCTGCTGTCAGCAATCCTGTTATCAAATCCACATTCCTGCTGCTGGGAGCCAGGGACATGGCTCTAAGTCTTTATATGATCAGGAGTCAGCACATTTTGGTAGGCCCACACGTCACCACGCACACCATTCCTGTGAAGAGATGACGAGTTCCACATTCCACACAGCCCAGGCACAAACACACTCAGCTGCCATGAGTGTTTGTGGTTAGTGGATGCAAGGAATAAGATTAAGAAAGAATAAGGGTGAGAGAGAGGGAGAGATGGATTTGGGAGGACCAACCCTGTCTACTGAGAAGTTACCTGGACTCATTGAAAGAGAAAAGGATCATTAAACACCTTTCTATGAGTAATGAGTGCTGGTGAGAATGTGAAGGATACATCAGCTAGTACCTCTCCTTCTTCTCCGCACTTGTGTGTCAGGCGACTCTTCTTTTAAGACCTTCTCTCAAAGGGATTTCGGAATTACTGGGTTAGTGCTAATGGGCTGTTATGTGATCTCTCTCTCAGAACCTCCTTCCCCCCACCAGATCTTGGGTGCCATGAATTCAGCTATCTTTGTGATTCTTGTTATAATAAACATCAGGAAACTAAAGTTCATCGCCATGGGAACCATGCTGCCTCAGCAAAAGGGCCCAGCAGAGTGGTCTGTGGACAGAGGAGTTCCTCTGAATCCAGGCTTCTCTCTAGTGCTTTAGGAAACAGTAGGTTTCGAATTTGAAATAACTGGATCTATGGCTGTGCAACTCACTATTGACCAGCACATGGAAAATTCCAGTCTGTGGACAATGATTTCTATAACCCAGGGTATTTAATATTGATTCAAAGCAAATGTTCCTGGTAAAGGGAGCGGGCACCAGAGATTTTGGGGAAAATCAGAAAAATTTCCAGTACTTTTCATCTGTGTTTTTTTTGTTTTTTTAAATTGCTCATTTTCCTTGTGGAAGGGGAGGAAGAACCAAAGTTTTTAACCAGTGGGACTGAAGAGACATCAGCTGTCAATCAACTGCCATGGGTTGATGAAGGAGGAAAGGCATTTGTCTTTTCCTGACCACTCCAAGATGTGCCTGATGGCAGTTTCTGCTGAGATGGTGAGGGAAGCTGACCTCACCCAGCTATCAAGTTCATATGCAAGGTGGCTTTTGTCCCTCTAGGTCTGCCTGGTCATCTAGAGGTGACCACCTCTACTGGGCCGGGGAGGTAAAGGTAAAAATGTAAGACTCTATCTGCAAAACAGCTAATACAAAAAGGGTTAGGGATGTGGCCATGGTGAGGAGCTTTCTTGTGAACACCTTAATAAAAAGGTGCTGGTCCCAATCCATTTCTGGCCCTGTAGTCTGAATGATGTGACACAGTAGACACAGTGGAGAAACAGAATCCATCCTCATCCGCTGTTGGTCTTCTTCCATCTCAAGTATCAAGGGATAAGCAGAAGGTTCTATGACAGCTCTGACCGACCTTCCTTCTTTCCTTCCTTCCTTCCTTCCTTCCTTCCTTCCTTCCTTCCTTCCTTCCTTCCCTTCCTCCCTCCCCCCTCCCTCCCTTTCCTTCCTTCCTTTCTTCCTCTTTCTTTTCTCTTTGCAGTACGGAGGCTTAGAACTAGGTCCTTGCAAGCAAGACTACTACTCACCTCTGAGCTTCTCCTCAGCTCTGACTTTTGCTTGTTATTTTTGAGATAGGGTCTCACTTCCTGCTGTGGGCATGCACACGGGTGAAACCTGCCTCTGTGAGGCTTCCTGTTCTACCCTTCCTTGAGAAAGAATCTTGGAAACTGCTCTGCCCGGGTTAGCCCTAAACAGATCCTTCTTGTCTTAGCCCCTCAGGGCGCGTAGATGACAGGCATGGCAGCTAGCTCTCTGTCTCTCCTTTCTTCTTCTTGATGTAGATTCATTAGCTTTCCCTTATTCTTCATGTAGAGCTGAAATTTTCTAGAAATGTATTGCTAAAGAGCAGCTCACTCTGATTTTCATGGTTGCCTCTTGACGTTAACCACAGGTATGGAGAGCCCCCACTAATGCGCCATCCTGCTTCATAACCACCATGAGAGCTGAGCTGTGATTTTCACTGCAATGCTATGAATGCTACCAAAGCCAAAATGTGCCTGCTCGGAGGAGAAGGGAGGCTAAGGCTTAGGCAAGGAGTGGAAAATATAGAGGTGGAAACATGGGTTTTAATGTGGAAGAGGCTTAAATTTCAGTGGGCTGCAGGAAGTCAAATATCTGAGTGAGGCATTTGAGGGTAATATGACAACAAATAATGGGGTGCCATCCCTGGAGGGTTTAATACCCTGTCTGCCTGGTGACTGATGTAACGTGAAATGTGACAAGTGACACCTCAGAATGAAGAAGACTGTAACAGTCATTCCAGTGTCTTACATTTTATCCACAACACATAACAGAGTACCAAGATACAATTCTCTCTCCTTTCTACCATGACAAAAATGGCACCAGTTCAAAAGCTGTGAACCCCACCCCAACCTTAAGCACTCACAGGAGTGTTGCTAAGAAATTTCAAAAGGATTTGAAGTGCCCTGTGGCTGGGCAAGAAACTTGGGTGGATGTGGATACCCTAGTTTGGTCCCTACCACTGCCACTTCAAGAGTAGTTTAATGAGATGTATATGCAGTGCTGGTTTACTTGTCTGTGTTCTGATCATGAGTTCTTGTCAAGGTACATATAAATACCATCCATGTGGGGCGCTGGTGGCCCATGCTTTGAATCCTAGATACTTAGAAGGCAGAGATCTGAGGGTTGTGGTTTGAAGCCAGCCTGGGAAGGAAAGTCAGGGAGACATTTAGCTCCACATGTTTATTTTAGGTACGAGGACCTGAGAACTCAGTTTACTTCAGTAGGAAGCATGGACTTTCCCCTCATATTGAAATGACAGCAGAGGTATGCAGGATGCTTTCATTCAGTTCAGGCTGGGCTCAGTGGGGGCAGAGGTCTTTATGTCCATATTGTAATGTCTGATATCTCTGATTTCTAAGAGCTCACTCTCATCTCACATCTCCTATCAAGTTCAAAATACATGGCGATGCCTGAACTCTAGCTGAGGGGGAAAAAAAGGTTCTCTGAGAATGTTAGCTAACTGGTCTCCATTCCCATTATCCAAAAGTGATTAAACTATGTCAGGTAAGTTAAGGCAGAGCAGGACCAAAGCTGTCTGCCATGATTCTTAGCTACAATAACTAAGTTCTAGAAGGAAGCTACAGTGATGCCTCTATAGTTTCAGGAAATAAAAAATCAGCTACCAGTGCCAGACACCAGTGGCCCATGCCTATAATCCTAACTACTCCGAAGCTGACATCTGAGGATCATGGTTCAAAGCCAGCCTGAGCAGGAAAGGTTGTGAGGCTCTCTTATGTCCAATACACTATTTTAAAAAAGCTAGAAGTGGAGCTGTGGCTCAAGTGGTAGAGTGCTGGACTTGAGCATTCTAGAAGCTCAGCATTACAGCATCCAGGCCCTGAGTTCAAGTCCCAGCACTGAAAAAAAAGCAACCCCCAAAAGCAGTCACCAATGACAGAGAATAGAAATGAATTGTGCTTCTCAAAACCTAGGTACATAAGGTCATATAGGATGAGACTAAATGAAAGGATCTCTAAGATATGGAAACAAGAGCTTTCTCTTGTGTGGTTGTGTTGTTCTTGATGTACTATGTTATTTCTCTTTTGTTGCCTTTTGGTCAACCTCATATTGTTCCTTTATCTGACTTTGTTACCTGGTATATTGTACGTATGTTTATTTGAAATAGGGAAGGGAAGGGGGGAAACAAGACAATTGGGAGGGGGCGGGAGAGGGAAATAGGAACAAAAACATGAGAAAGGTTATCAATGTGTGAGAATAATGCACCACTGTCTGGCAAATGTAAGTATAACCCCTGTATACATTACCCCAACAATAAAAATAAGATTAAATTGAAAAAAAGAAATGAATTGTGCTTATACACAGGAAGACGGTCTGCGTGTCAGTGCTCTTTCCTATTTATGATTACATCTGACTCACATCTAGTCATAAATAACTGCCGTGAGAAATACTGCAAGTGAAATACTGTGAACGCTCAGCCCCTGCCCAATGAGGCTTGATGGGAAAAAAATTCTCTAACTTTTCTTGAAACTATCATAAGAGTACTCTCTCCACCGTCCTCAGTCATCCCGAAATCACCTTGCTAAGAGGAGAGGAGTACCCTGCCACCCTCTAGGAGGGTGTGAGCCTGCCCTATCTGTGCAGAGGTTCCAAGTTCTTAAACAGAGTTTCATGTTCTTTCTGAAACCAAAGAGCAAATTCTGGTCACAGGAACGACATTTGCATGCAAATTGAAACACTAAGGAAAAAAAAAAACCAAACCACACACACTCACACAAACAAGGGCTCCTCTCAAAGACAGGAGTGCCTCAGTCACTTTAGTCTCTTATCGATTATACAATTGAAACAGGTGTTTTCTGTCACTTCCTATGGCTGCTGAGACTGCCACTGGAAGAAGGGGTGGGAAGGAAGTTTTTCCTCGTTCTCTATTCATATGGTTCTTTCTAAACCTGAAGACAATGTCTGTCCAGCCTTCCCTACAGGCCTTAGCTTCCGCCTGTTGGGCCAGGGCACTAAGCATAAGAAGGCAGGGGCTGGGGGGCTTCACTGAGAGGGCAAGTCTATTGTTTATTTTAGTCACACATTCTGATACTGCTGCCTGTGTATTCTGCTAGACAAATCCATTCTATATCAAATGAGGAGTCTTCCACAGAAACACACCTCTGACAAGGTTATGTGCTGGTTGGTTTATGAAGATCTAAATTCCTATGTGCAAAGTTCTACATGGTACTCAATTCTTCCTCCTCCATGCAAAGCAATGGGCCCCAATCCTTGGAATCCTTGGAATCACCACTGGCTGCTCTCCTTCTCCCAAACATTGCATCCAACCTCTCAGAAAGTCTTCCTGTACTCCCTGTACGACGCATTTGGAATCCGTTGGCTTTTCGCAACAGATTGTGGCTGCCAACCTGGTCAAGCACTTGTGTTATGTTGCCTTGCCACTGCCAGAACCTTTGAATGAAATTACAGTCTTGTATCTCCACACCTAGCTATTATTTCATTTGTTAATCTACTCCTGTCTAGAGAAATTACACACACACACACACACACACACACACACACACACACACACACCCCATATAACACTGGCGTTTCTTTCCAAAAGCCAGAGGGCTAATCATAATCTGAAGCTTCTGAAGCTGTGAACCCAAATTAAGCTTTTCTCTTTATAAGATGATTATCTTGAGTATTAGTTACAGTAACAGAAATCTGACTAACTGGTATCCCAGCAGACATGAAAAATATCACTGTCTACTCAGGTTGTCAGTAGCCTTTTCTGCACAAAGATTGTGAAGTTCTGATTTCAGGGGTAAAAAAAAAAAACCTAACTTTCCTAATTCTTGGCTTTCCAGAGTAGATCAAGGTTAGCTCATTCAAGAGAATGACTTCATTAGATTTGATCAGGGTTCCTGATGTCAATATTGTTTTTTCCTCTGCCTACATCTACTTCAACATTTTACATGCTTTATTGTGTCTGAATCTTATTGTAATCTCAGGGTGCCACTGTAAATCATTAACAAAATAAAACAGATACATGCAATATTTCTGGTATTAGAACCTGGGAACCCCTCCAAACTAACTCCCAGCCTCCAGTCAGGCCCATCACCAAATCAAACAGGATTTCTTTCCAACTGTTATAGGATTTCAGGGGAAATCACTTCCCTGCTAACTCATTCCAGTAGCTCATATTTTATTCTTCCCTCGAGAGAAATGAAGGCCACTGTGATCATGTGCCAGGCTCAAATGCTTGCAAAGACTGATAAAGTTGACATGGACTTGTGTCACTTTTCCACACATGTGCACATAGGCACACACACACACACACAACACATGCAGGCGCAGTTCTTACCAACATAGCCTGGGGTTCCACAGGCCGTAGACATCACATCTCCTTTGCCTTCCATTTTTGACAATCCAAAATCACTGATCATTATTTTGGACTCCTCATCTTGACTATAGTACAACAGATTTTCAGGCTAGAAAGACAAAAGACAAAAACAGATCATAGGTAAAGCCGGACTGATCATGGAAGACTCAGCCTACTGCAAAACTTACCTTTAGGCAGAGTAGATGTCTTTATCAATAGCAGGCAGTGAAAACAGGGCTTTCTAGGCCTGAGGCCTAGCATCTGACATCTCCTTTCCTAAGATTTTGGCTACTTAAAATGACTGACCATATTTTGGGGCATTCTAAAAAGCTGAGAGGAGCCTTTCAGACATGTCTATTCAGTACTCAGTCCGGGGGATGGGGATTCTGGGAAAGAAAATCCATTCTGAAGGTGGAATTCTGTTCCTTTTTTATTAGTGACCCCAGCCCACTGCTTTTTCTGTAATCCAAGAGTCTGTTTCCCTATCCTACCAGCATCATTGAAGTCCATCCTGTTCTACAGTCCTGGCAGAGAGGCTGCATTCACTCCTTGCTGAAACCGTGCACCACTCCCTTCCCTCCCTGGGAAGCAGAAGGACCACACCTCAGAATGAAGTCCAAGCTGGGAGAGGCAGCACTTTTTAGCTATGTGCCCTATTTGCCTTTCTGCAAAGGCTTGGTTTCTTGTTTGCTCCTTTGAAAAGCATAGGACTAAGCTCAGATAGCAACAATACATAGCTACATTCTTCTTCTCTCTTTTTTTGCCAGTCTTGGGGTTTGAATTTAGGGCCTGAGAACTGTCCTTAGGCTTTCTCAAGGCTAGAGCTCTACTACTTGAGCCACAGCACCACTTCCAGCTTTTTCTAGGTATGTGATACTAAGGAATCAAACCCATGTCTTTGTTCATGCTAGGCAAGCACTCTATCACTAGGCCAAACTCCTGGCCTATAACTAAGTTCTTATGTCTCATTTTTTCTTGTCTTTATATTGTTTTGGTGGTGGTGAGGTTAGTCCTGAGCTTGAACTCATTAGGCAAGTATACTTAAGCTGTGCCCTCCATTATTTGGCCTTTTTTTCTCCCAGAGAAAATCTTGTCTTCATTTTGTCTAGGCTGGCCTCCAACTACAATCCTCCTATTATTGAAGGGTGGCATTGTACTAGTGACTGAACTCAGGGCCTTGCCTTTAGCCGCAATCCCAGTCCATATTCTGGTCTTAACTGCTGTCAGGGTCAACTCTGGGCAGGTGGGAAGAGCTTAGGGAAAATAAGGAAGCGTCACCTGTTTGTACATAAAATGTGGAATCTCATGTTCTGGGCAGGGCTCACGATGGGGAGACAGAGCTGCTAAGGCCGTAGGGTTTTTTGATCCACTGGACTGAAAACCTGAACACAGAAGAGACCCCAGCATTCGCTTTTCTTTTGGAGAATGCCTTCAATTGAAGATGCCCTCCCTGGGAGAAAATAACATCCAGGATCCTCCAGCTACCACCATTCTGAAGACTCACTGAGTGAATAACCTCTGAGGAAATGCAGTGGGAAAGATCTGACAGCAAAACCCATTCTCCCTCCCCATTTCCCCATCTAGTCTCTTCTCAGGGCCTTGTAGTCAATGTTTAGTTCCCAAGATGAGACTCGCAGCAACATTCTGGGTAGAATGAACAGACTTGCTTAGAAGAATGGTTCTTGGCCTAGTTGTGTGGCATTAAAACCCATGAGGGCGGGAACGGGCAGGAGGCTTTTGTCTTCAAGTAGACTCGGGACAGGGCTCAGGCAGCTAGAATTGAGAGGCTGGGGTGGAGGAGTCATGATGGACAGACTCTGTTGTGAGGAAAACTTGAGAGCCAGCCAAGACTGTCCTTGAGGGAATGTCAGCCAGGTTCCTTCAGCTAAGCCCTCTTCTTACTTCCCTCCCACCCCTCAGACCTGTCTTGTTCAGTCCAGTCTTAGTTAGAATCTGGACCAAATCAGTTTAGAAAGACTCTTTCCACCCCCTCACCTTCCCCATCCTCCCCATGAAGTCTGGTCAAATTCTTCATCCTGCAGTTTCAATGTTGTTAAAAGAGAAAAATCATTGGATAGCTTGTTAAAGACTGTGGTTAAGTGTTGGTTACTATGGTGATGAAGTTTTGCAACAGGGGAGAGAGGGCTGATGAGAAAAACACCAGGCATATGGAGGAAATTCATCTACATCAAACTGATTCATGGAGACAATTGGATAGATTTCTGGTAGACTGGTCAGGATAACAAGACAGGGAGGATGGGAGATAAAAGTTTGCTCAGAGTGGAATTCTATCGCCCTCCTATACTACAAGTCTTAAAAAAAAACCTTTCTTACTGTTACAGTATGTGTCAAAATAATTTTGTTCTTCAAAAAAAAAAACCCAGGGAATAAATATTATCTTTTACCTCCAATAGCAATGAGATTCACTTAAGCCCAGGGACAATTCCTGTGAATAGGAGAAAATCAAAAGAGCTTTCAAAGAGAATCAAACTAGTCAATCAAGAAGTGGAAGAGGAACAATGGTTAAGAAACAAGGAGAAATACTCAATTGTTTGGGGGCTATCGATTGACATACAAGATCCAATTAGAGATACAGACAGACAATTTTTTCCTATTTCTGATTATTCGTTTTCCTCATCCTCTCACCCACCTTGACTTCCATAGCTGTAGTGGAAGCAAGAAGGAATCGAAAGCAAGTGAACCCTGCCACTAAATAAGCTTTAATGCAGGCAGGAGGCCGCCTGAGGCACAAAGGCCTTCCTTCATGGTCTCCCCACAGCGTATTCATTTGGGTCAATAGAACATTCTCTTGAAGAGCAGTTATACCAAAAGAGGGCCAAATCAATGAGATGTTCACAGTTTTGATCGATACTTAGTATTGGCTCAAGACTTGGTGAAGAGAGCCAGGCTTTTCCTGGAGATGGGAGTAGGGGAGTTAGAAAGGTAACTGAGTAGACAGGCTAAGGAATAATCTAGAAGGGAGGCTACTAGGGGCTGGCAAGTGGGTTGTGGGTAAGGGCTACCAGAAGGGGATCTGACCACCCTTCACAGCAGTTCTGCTAAGGGTCCTAGACAGGTCTACACCAAACTTATTTTGCTTAGCATGTGGTAGCACTGATAGACAACTGTGGACAATGCCTGAGTTGGAATACCAATCTTTTGTGTGTGTGTGTGTGTGTGTATGTGTCGGTATTAGGACTTGAACTAAATACCAATCTTTCATGTGTGTGCCACTACTAGGACTTGAACTCAGGGCCTCAAGCTCTTGCTTGGCCTCTTCACTCTACCACTTGAGCTATACCTCATTTCTGGCTTGTTGCTGTTTAATTGGAGGTAAGTGTCTCTTGGATTTGTGTGGCTTCAAACAGCAATCCTCAGATCTCAGGCTCTTGATTAACTTGAGTTAGAGGCCCATCTTACCCCTAATTCACAAAACAATCTAAAAATATCTGAGTTCTGGTTCAGCACAGTCACACTGCTAGTCTAGTAGTTCTCAACTGGAGGGGGGAGGTGCTCCTGCCTCCCAGGGGACAGTCAGCCAAGTCTAGAAACATTTTTGGCTGTGCTGACTCTCAGGAGAGGGACTAACATCCATCAAGAGCAGCCAGAGATGACAGCATCTCAAGCAATGGTCCAGCTTCCAGTGCCCAGGGTGCAGGGGCTCAGACCCCATCTGAATCCAAGAGGACAGCAGTAGGCCCTTGCTGTCTCATTTTTACAAAAAAGAATAGTTCATTGTATCTGGTTGTTTCCTGAAGGTATAGACAGAGGACCACCTTTCTAGAAGTTTGGAGAAAGGGGCATGGTTGCATGCAGGGTGGAAGTGCGTGGTATCCCTGACTGTGGCCCTTTCTTTGAACAATCCAGCTCTTTGTTGCTCTGCCCTGCTGAGTCAGTGTGGTGATGCAGGCAGCAAGCAGAGATGCTGCTTAACCTCAAGCCAGTCCCGAGCCACGCAAACATCCCGTGCTTCTGGGATCACCTGGAGGTCTTCATGTGGTCGATGGGAAGGGAAGCTCAAGGAACATGCTATTCTAAGAGAGAAGTTGACAGATGAGTCTTGTATTCTCTATTTCAGAGGCTTGGGCAAGCTTGGAAAATACACACCACTGAACCAAAGCCCAGCTCAGAGAGACTTTTTATGTTGTGGGCGGTCATGGGGCTTGAACTCAGGGTTTGGGTACTATCCCTGAGCTCTTTTTGCTCAAAGCTAACACTCTACCACTTTGAGCCACAGCTCCACTTCCAGTTTTCTGGTGGTTAACTGGAGACAAGAGTCTCATGGACTTTCCTGCTTTGGCTGGCTTCAAACCATAACACCTAGCTCTCAGCCTCCTGAATAGCTCGGTTTATAGGCATGAGCCACCGGTACCCAGCCCAGTCTTTATGAAAGGAAAAGCTATGCCACTTTAACCTGCTGACACCTGGCAGTGAATACTGGGTAGCTGCTGAATTCTACTTTTAAAAATGTTTATGATTGATTCTTTTACTTTTTGTTTATGTGGTACTAAGGAATTGAACCCAGGACCTTATACATGCTAGGTAAGTACTCTATCACTAAGCCACATTTCCAGCCCTTATGACTGATTCTTTAAAGTGATATAGATGCCACCCAGTTGGGCACAGGTTGACTTCAGTACAACTTCCCATCTGTGTAGGTGCAGAGGGCTGCAGACCCTGCACAGACTTGTGCTGCTTTTCTCCGTTTCTCAAGTTCATGGGCTATCGGCTCTTGGCTATCTACTCACACCTGAGGGGATGGAATGGGAGGCTAAGGGGCCCCAGAGAAGGCCTAGATCTTTCCGTGCCACGTGGTGATAGTGGCTATGACAACACCAAGAAAAGGCAACTGTCCTGTAACCCCGGCTCTCGGGAGGTGGGGGCGGGAAGATCATGAGTGTGAAGCCAGCTTGGGCTAGAGTGTTGGCAGCGTGGAGGATGTTGCTGTGCTATGGCCTCACCTTGAGGTCCCTGTGGACGATACCCATCCTGTGGAGATAGTACACCGCATCCAAGACTTGACGGATCAGAGTGCTGGCGTCTTTTTCCGTGTAAAATCCCTTCTCCACTATCCGATCAAACAGCTCTCCGCCAGACACGCTGTTGAATGCACACAAACACAAAGAATAAATGAGAGGCATGGGAGGAACTGTTGACGCACACAGGGGAAGCCATCAAGACGTGATAAAGACACAAACTTTATTTTAGAAACATTTAGAAAAATGAACCTAGGCTTTAGCTTTAGAGTTTGTTCTAGAAAATGTCCTTCATTAGGGCAGCAGAAATCTACCAAAATAAATAAAAATGGTAAAATCAAGACAAACCAGGTCTCATGGACCAATCATGCCCCAGAAGTCTCTCCTAACCTTGCATTCTCTTCTTCTGTGACAATGGAAGGTCAAAAGACTCGCCTGGCCAGGTGCTTGGTGGCTTGTGCCTGCAACCTGCACTACTCAAGTGGCTGATACTTGAAGACTGAAGTTTGTACCCAGCGCAGGCAGGAAAGCTGTGAGACTGTTTTCTCCAACTAACCAAGCTGCACTTCCAGCTTTTTCTTTGGTAGTTGCTTATAGGAAATAAGAGTCTCATGGACTTTTCTGCCCAGGCTGGCTTCCAACTAAGATCCTCAGATCTTAGCCTCCTGAGAAGATAGGATTACAGGTGCGAGCCACTGGAACTCAGTCCAATCAACCATTTTCAACAGTGAGTAGGTACATGCCCTCAGAAGCACAGAATGTCAAAGCCATCTGTGATGTATGAATGAGGAAAAAGGCCGAGGACTCTGTATTATACTGCTTTGCTTTGAAGTTGTTGACACTAATTCATTTTAATCTGCATTCAATCTCAAATTGCATTTAACATTTTTAATTTATAGAAGTGGAAAGTGGTTGTAAAGGATCAAGGTCCCGTTGGACAAGCTCAACAGTCCCTCACCTTGACCTCTTATTTTATGAGTCTAATTGAAGAATGAAACAAGACAGCTCATAAAAAAGCAGCTCAACCAACTGCCTTTGGAATTTCAGTGTTTATGCTTCTCTTAGAAAAATAATCAAGTCAACACAGAAGCAAGCTTCAGGGATGTGTGAAAACGATTACACAAACAAAATTTTCAAAAACAACATAAAACAGATGTATTTGAAATATTAAAATTCATCAACAAGCTCAAAAACAACTTTTTATAGCTTTAATACAATAAAAGATAAGCCTGAGCTGTAACAAATGCCCATACACAAACCAAGATGGGATTCATTTTTCTGCATGTCATGGCAATTAATGCGCACTAATGGATGCACTGAAACCAGCTTTGTAAAAGAGCTAATAAAGAATTCAACAATTGCTGCTGTAAAAGTCCTGTGTGGTGGAGTTCTTTCATCAACTCCAGTTATTTCCAAGCAATATTGTGCTTGGATAATGTTTCACTTCCACAACAAATTGACATTCTAGACAGGGAGACACTCAGGAGATATCAAAGGCAATTCAAAGCCTGAAAGCAGCCACAAAGACAGTACTTTTTGATGACCATGTCATCCCGATGATTCATCCTTAGGTAAACCAATGTCCCAAGACAAACCCTCAGGGTAACTGGCAACAAGATCTGTCAAATCAAGAAGTTGATTTTTCTAGAATCTTTCCCAGTAAGTTTCAGTGTCTGAAGTGTTGCTGAAGTGGGGAAGACATCCCAGGAGATAGATGGCTGGGAAACTGGAGCCTAGATACCTTGGAGGTGTTCACTGAATTACGTCCTCAACACTTGCTCAACATTTCTTGGGTACCTATTACCTGCCAGCTGGGTGACTAGGCAAAGACAATGGCAACCAAAACAGCGAAGCTGCCAAGGGGACAAATACGTTTGTGACCCTCCATACCCTTTCCCATTAGTCTTCCTTCCAGTAATGACACATGTAATTGATATTCTAAGTAAAGGTTTCTTACCTTTGGCCTGCCTGCAACCACCTCCTCCCCCACCCCTCTGTTTCTCTCTCTCTCTGTCTCTCTGCTAGAGGACAAAATGCAAAAATGCAAAAGGCAGAAATGCTCATTCCTTTTCCTTCTCTGCCTCTCCTGCTCTGAGCATTCCACTATCTAAACCTGGTCCAGGCCTGGCCTCCTCACAGCAGGCCTCCTCTGCTTCCCCCTCTCAGGGCCCTTCCTCCTACTATGCACAGACAAGGCACTGATAAGTTCTGCTGAATGCAAATGCCTGAACCACCACAAGGCAGCAATGCAGGAATTATTCCTACCAAGCACGGCTGCATGGTCCAGCCTTAGGCTCAATGCATTTCAGACTCTGCTTCAACTTCAAATGGTCCCAGGTTTCTGTTTTCCTGGACATTACTCGGAAACCAAGGCCCAGGGGAAATGCATAGAAATGTGAAAGAAAAAAAATCCAACCCATGTACCAGTTATCAATTTAAATATTAAATTTGCAAATCACTTAATATCTTTTGAGAATCTCATCAAGCACGCGCTGGGAAAGTCCATCACTGTAGGACAATCATCCCCAAGTTCCTACACTGAAGCCATAAGACGACTCCTCCATGATACCAGGAAGTGTCTTCCTTTGCTCCTAACTGGAAGTCCCTGGGATTGTCTAACCATTGAGGCTGTGGGTGGCACGAATAAAAGATCACTAAAGGCACTTTAATTTTGTCTGGAAAACTTGCCTGTGGAAACTGATTTTTTAAAAGTTCTATTTTTTCATTACTTAAGGGAAAGCAAAGAATTACAGGATGTTAAACTATTAGTATGATTGAGAATTCCAGAGAAAAATAGCTAACCTTGTCCAACTCAAGGCACCTGTCCACACTCCCCCTCCCCCAAAAGATCATTATGAATCATTTCAACTGCTTTGTACCCCAAGAAGGCATGTTATTTATACTGAGTCCCTAACACATGACTTTTCCAGGAGAGGAGAAGAGAAAGAAAATCAGTCAATATGGGAACGAAGCAATACATGGGGAAGTATAGAAATGCTACCAGAGCTAGCACAGTGTGGATGGGATCTGGGGACCTCTCTGAAGGACAGTGAAGAGCCAGCATGGATCAGGAGAGAGCGTGCCACCCAGAGGGTAACATCACAGCTGGGGACCCTTGAGGAGGGCACAGGTCTGTAGGCATTTGAGGACGCAATAAGGGTGTCAGGTGATCACAGTATGATTGACAAATATTTTCGGGAAATATTTTCAGAAATTTTAGAAAGAGAAAGACCCATGTAAGCTCAAGTTCAACCATTCTAGATTTTGTGTTTAATGAGAAGTCACTGGAAATTTTTCAGATGGAAGGCAGATGAAGTTATTTCTCTGTGTGTGTGTGTGTGTGTGTGTGTGTGTGTGTGTCTGTCTGTCTGTCTGTCTGTCTGTCTGCCTGTCTGTAGTGGGGCTTGAACTCTGGGCCTGGGCATTGTTCCTGAGCTCTTCAGCTCAAGGCTACCACCCTTGAGCCACAGTGCCACTGTTTTAGGGGGTTAATTGGAGATAAGTATCTCGTGGACTTTTATGCCTGGGCTGGCTTTGAACCTCGATCCTCAGATCTCAGCCTCCTGAGTAGCTAGGGTTATAGGCATGAGCCACTGCGCCTGGCTGAAGTTATTTCTTTATAGATACTCTTGTAGTTGATGGGGATGAGTTGTAGAGTTAAAAATGGAAACAGACAAATCAGCTGGGGAATAGATGAGGTGGCTGTGGTTGGATGGAGCACAGAAACAGCACAGACAGAGGAGAGAGTGTCTTGGACACATAGTAGATGAGACTCACAGATAAAAGGTGATATGGGAAACACAGGAAGGAGAGAATTCCAAAAACGACATCTGCGTTTTTGGCTTGAAGAAGGGGTAGATGATGGTGCCAATATTTGAAAAGAGGAGCATGAAATCGTTACTTTTAGGTGTTAACTTATCTGGGTTATAGGATTCCCAGATTATTTGGGTAAGTATGATTTCTGAGGATATGAGTGAGGATATTTCTGGATAATATTATCATTTAAGATGCTGAGTTTAGTAAAGTAGACGATGCTCCTCCAAATAGGTGGGTATCAAGATGATATTCATATCAAGATGGTATAATCTGTTGAGTTTCTGAGTAAAAGAAGACATGAAGGAAAAAAGTTTTTCCTTTACCATTTCTCTGATTGTTCAAGTTGAGATTCCAGTTTTTTTCTCTTCTGCCTTTGGACTGGTGTTTACGCCATGGTTCACAGGCCTTGGATTTCAGATTGCCTTACGCCAGCAACTTTCCGAAGTTGCTAGTATGCATATATACGTATACATACACACTTATATCAATCTACTACTGAGTTAGAGTAGCTGGGTTAGAGACAGAGATGTCTGTAATGCCAAAACTCAGGATAGGAAAAGCTAGCCAAGGGAAAGTTAGAAAGTGAAAGAAGACAGTGTCATATAGAAATCGAGGAGGGATAACTGGTCACCCTGATGAATGCTGTGGAGGGGATAAAGTGTCTGGAGGTCAGAGACCATCCATTGTATTTGGTAAGGTGGAGGCTTTCTCTAGGACTCTACAGGACAGAAGGGAAGAAAACCACATGTTCTGTAATGAAGGTGCTTCAAGAGACACGAATTACCATCAGGGCAGGTGTCACAGGGCTGCTGGTTCTCTGAGATAGGGGAGCCCCCACTTCTCTTCTTTTTCCTCACAAAGAGCTCAGGGCTTTCTTTGAAGATATCTAAGTACTTGGTTAGGAGGGAAATTTGTGAAATTTTCTGCTTTAATACTGTTCGCACCATTGAGTACCTCCATAACGGTAGCTACTTTTTTTTTTTTTTTTTTTTGCCAGTCCTGGGCTTGAGCTCAGGGCCTGAGCACTGTTCTTGGACTTTCTCAAGGCTAGAGCTCTACCACTTGAGCCTCAGCACCACTTCCAGCTTTTTTGTATGTATGTGGTACCAAGGAATCGAACCCGGGTCTTCGCGCATGCTAGACAAGCACTTTAACCACTAGGCCAAACTCCCGGCCCAATGGTAGCTACTTTTGCACAACTTTTTAAGTGGGCACTTGCAAGTGAGAGTCAGAAGTCTATGGACCCAGCACAGCAGTCCCCTAAGATAGGCTAAGTCAGTGAAGTACTCATTAACCCCAAATGGTAGGGGTGGGGGTAACTTTCGGGCAGAACTCAAGCATCAGTTTCATGTACACAGATGCTCTTGAATGTCTAATATTGGAAACAACATCATAATTAGCTCCTAGCCGATGAACTGACCCTTATGCAATTAGTTCTAATTAGGAATATTTTACTTGGCAGCACAATTATTTTTCTATTATGCTTTTTTAGTATTCAAGCAATTTTGGAGTCTTTGAATTGGTGACAACTGAAAAGTCGAGGATGACAAGTCTAGGATGTGACTTGGTTACTAAAAGTCCATAAAAATCATCATCTCCCTGGTGGGAAAATGCAGCAGGCTATAAGCACATCTTGGTTTATGTTAGGTAGGAAACTGCTCAAACTTTATAGAAAACCATTATACAATTTCACATATGCTCTGAAATTCAGAACCTGAAGACATGGAGAGAATCCTAATTTTATGATAAGCTATAAGAGATGTATTTTAATTCCAACATTCTGTGATAGCTGGAGTTTATTCTATATGTTTATATTTTCTCTGGTGTTTCTTAGCCAATATGGGTATCTACTGAATATCTTCTGGCCTATACACTGGAGGGAACAGCTTTTGGATAATCTAAGAATAAAGAAAAAAAAACCCACAAAGCAACAATAGCCTGTCTATTGCTCACTTAAGCCCTCAGGCACAGAACCTTGGCATATGTTCCAATAGCTACATATTCATATCTTTCTGGCTTTCCTCATCTTGGAGACCCCAGTGAATATCTATACTTCAGAAGGGCCTTTCCTGGCCTTTTCCCCAGGCCAGAAGCAGTCCCCCATCCATGTGCTCAGCACTCTGTGATAACTCATGTGGTCAGTAAAGGCTTTGATCTAGGACACATCCACCATGGCAGAGATGCGGCGTTCTGCCCAACAATACTCTACCCTTGGGTTTGTGTTTTAGGATGGTCATTCTGGTGTGAAGGAGAGACTGAAGGGGGTGAGGGGAGAAGAAGAGAGGTATGGACTCAGGCATGAGGCTGCCGCCTAGACCAGCAGGCAGACAGTGAAAACTAGGCCAAAGCAGGAGAAATAGGGAGGACAAGAAACAACTAGAGCAAGTGTTATCAGACTCAGGAGTCATTGAAATGTAGGGAGGAGAGGAAGAAAGCAGGCAGAAAGTCTCAGAGCATGGTGTGTGTGTGTGCGTGTGTGTGTGTGTATGTGTTCCCCTATCCCTGAGACTTAGGCTATTAATGTGCAAGTCCTCTCCAGCCACACCTGCAGGTGCTGGCCAGTAGCTGCTCTGCTCTCCTGGGTCATAAGCTACAGAGAATTGACCCTGGGAGGACTTGGACAAGCTACTGTATGGGAGTAGAGAAAGCATGAGTCACAGATGTAGGCTCCAAGGAGAGAGAAGGAGCAGTAGCTGGTGGGGGCTGTTTGTTCCTGAGGCAGATGCTCATTTTCTCAGCCCGTGTCTGTTTTCTGTCATTGGCAACTAACAGCCTCCTAAACACCACGGCCAGGCTGCTGTGCCATGGCTGCCAGGTAGACCCTGGCTGATGTGTCAAGAGAAGCGAGACAGGGGGACAAAGACGTTTGGGGAAGACAAGAGTAAATCTGGAATCAGATCATGCAGCTATACAGCAAATGCAAAACAGCACACATAGGCAGAGGAAATTGGTTTTCATCTTGTTTTTCCTGCATTCTTTTTGGGGATTTGAAATATTTCCCAAATGGTCAAAGACAAATCCTTGTTTAGGAAGCACCAGAAACCTACAATGATGTAAGTTACCTTGTGCTTCTTTAAAGAAATGCATTGCTTAACAATTAAAAAAAATCAATACAGCACTTTAAAAAAATCCAGAAAAGTGAGAGGAGGGTGAGAACGTTGAAATGAGTGACGCTGATCAAGAAACACTGTGTTCATAAGTCGCATTGTTCAATGCCATCTCCTTTGTACAACTACTTAAAGATAATAAGTTTTTTTAAAGTTTGGAATAGCTTAGATATTACCACATAATAAATTCATAAGAGTACTTAAATACTTAGACTTGTATATAGGAGGCATTTGAAATATTTCAAAAGAAAACCAATCAATGTAATTAAAATTACTTACTAATAAAAAAGGAACCAAGTAAATTGTTATTTTTACCAGAGGCTGGGAGGTCTATGAAGAAACTCAGTTTAGACCTGAGTCCCTCGGGTCAAGACCACTTGTGCACACAGGCTCTCCTGGCTCCCTTTCTCCGGGACATGGAGAAGCTGGTGGCAGAGCTGGGCTGTACCAGAGGGGACAAGAGGAGAGGATGCAGGGTCCTCTCAGTTGGGGGCAGCTTGGAGCACAGTGGGTCCACAAGAGTCCTGGCATCTGCTGCCATGAGAGAGATCAGCGGTTGGAGGAGGTCGCGTTGCAGGGCTGGCTACAGATCTGGCTGTCTTCCATGTTTGATCTTAGCCAGTGTCCCGTGTCAGTGGGGGAAACTTTAGCCTCCACTGGCAACGAGATTGTCCTGTAAAATACCTCAAGATGTCGACAGTGGAATTTCAATCAAAGTCGGCTTATCCTCCCCCTGCAGGCCGAGCATGCTGCCAGCCAGCCCTCTGCCCCTCAGCCCAGGAGGACGTAGAAGATGGAGAGGCATCCAGTGGACAGCTTTGTAACTCCTCCCTTCTTTTTGTTGACATTAGTAAGTTTTTCTCTGGGTGGACAGGTACTCTATCATTTGAGCCATGCCTCCTGCCCTCTTCTTCCCCCTCTGCATCTGCCTTGCGCCATGATCCTCCTACCTCTGCCTCTTGAAGAGCTGTGTCGGTCGGCTTACTGTTGCTGTGACCGAATCCCCGCGATAATCACCTTAAAAGAAGGGAGAATCGTTTGGGCGCTAAGCTCCTTGGGCCTCATTGCTTTGTACCTGTGGTGGCATAGTACAACATGGCAGGAGTCTCTGGTGGAGGATGGCTACTCAATTCTTGGTTGCTAAGAAGGAGAGGAGATAGGGGGAAGACGAGAGAAAAGTGGGGGTTCCCAGAGCCCTTCCAGGGGTATACCTCCAGGGAACTGACTTTCTCCCACTCCTAAGGATTCCACCACCTCCCAACAGCATCACAGGCTGGAGAACCAAGCTCTCAGTCCTGGGACAAAACTTTCAGTACTAGGAACAAAGCTCTTTCAATAACATCCAAGGTCTAAACTATGTCAAGCAATACGTTTTTATAAGACAGTGAAAGCCAGCTGCTGGCTATCTGCCCCCATCAGTACAAGCTGCATAGATGCTACTGAGCCCCTGGGCAGAGCAAGCTGGTACACAGGAGACTGGCTGCATGCCACAGACGTGGACGCCATACACTTGCTCTTCTCTGTGGTTCTGAGTAGCCAGGAGCATGGTGCTAAGGGAAATAAAATCTGACCTGAATTCACAAATAGGGAAATGGGTTCAGATGAACTCTGACCTGGATGTACAAATAAGTGCACAGAATGAGCTATTCAGGTGAAAATAAAATCTGCTCTGTGTTTGACAACCAGTCATAGTAGGTCTGGGATTTGGAAATCTGGGAGACATGAGTGAAAATCCAAGCTCTCTCATTTAGACAAGTAATTTAATGTCTCTGTGCCTCAATTTCCTCAATGGTCCATCGCAGAAGCTGGGTAATTATTGAATGAAAAGTAGTCACGGTTTAGCAAAGCTTTGCACCACATGGAGGCGCTATGAAAATGGTCACTTGCTGCTGTGGAGTGATGCGCAAAGATCAATAATGCTGCAGTATTTCTAATTAAAGACAACACGGGGTATGTCTGCTTTCTATTTAACATAGTATTTTCTTTGTATCATTAAAATGTCATCCGTGTGTGTGTGTGTGTGTGTGTGTGTGTGTGTACACGCACGCGTGTGTGTGTGCTCGCTGCTAATGGGGCTTGAACTCAGGGTCTTGTACTGTTGAGTAGCTGTTTTTGCTCATGGTTAGTGCTCTATTTCTTGAGCAACTCCATTTCTAGCTTTTTGCTGGCTCATTAAGAGTCATTTGGACTTGTCTTCAAATCCTGATCTTCAGATCTCAGCCTCTGGAATAGAGCAAGGTTAGAGGTGTGCGCCACTAGTGCCTATTAAAATATCAATTCTAGATTATAGAGTAAGGAAAATGCCTGGTGAACTATTAGCTGGATAAAAGCATAGAGCATGTGCATAAAGACAAAACATTGAAAGACTCTACGGTAAGAATTTCTTCCCATGTGTTTATGATGTGTGGGAAGAGTAGAAAGATTAGTATTTATTTTTACTTTGAAAACTTCAAGTGCTGCCATAAATCCATTATGCAAACATTGAAATTTAATTTAAAAAAAATTTAAAAGCACTCTTTGTGGGAAGCATTAATTTTAAACATATGTCGCATCTGACACCAAGATTTTCATTTTGCTATGGCCAATGACTAAAAGGAAACTGGACACCCTACATAGCCAAAACTGTTCTGAATACTTCACAGATACTAAAAGTGCACAGAAAATATGAAAATGTTTTGACATGGAACAGGAGTAAGAACATTCCTACAAAAAGAGAAACATTCTATCTAATCACAAAAAGTATCTCGTTCTGCATGATAAACCAGACTGGTTTGGGTGATCTTCTATACCCTGAGCTTTCAGGACGAGATGTGGATACTTCTTGACACATCCTTTTTACCCATTAGATTCCAAAATGAGAGGAGAAAGGAGATAAATGTTGAGCAAATAATATTCATTGACATCATTAGTGACTGCTGAGGACTTTTAAAGAACAACATGGAAGTTCTCTAGTTACTAACTGTACTGACTGGTTAAGCAATGATTCACAAACCTTAAGAGCCGTGATCAGATGGCCATATAGCATTACATTTTGTACTACTTGCATGTCCTTTCACTCAGGAAGGAAGCACCCTCCTGCTGCGTTTCATGTCCGCAGCAGCCCACTTCCTCTTGGGACTTACTTCCTGGTTCCTGCCACTTTCCAATAATGCCCTCAAATTCTGAATCCAACGGGTCAGTCCTCTGTGAGATCAGACCACCATGAAGCTGCAGACCAGCCTTCAATACGTGAACTTCCTATCCAAACCAGAATCAGATTGTCTGACAGCTTCACCAGGCTTAAATACCAAGGCCTTTGGTGATCCCTGGCCTAAGTCTTTTCGTGTGCTGTGGATAAGAGAGCCAGTTTTCCCTTTTTCTTTTTCTTTCTTTTCTTTTTTTTTGCCAATGGGTATCCTATTGCAAATGCTTGGCTAAGTACCTCTCATAATACATCCGTGAAGTGCTATCTTCTCCATCTTACAAGGGGGCTGAGGTGCATACTTCCATTGGTGCTATGAGCTAAATTCATGATTTGTGCTCTCATGTGATGACATTCTGAGATAGGGGCCTTGTGAAGTAATTAGATCACTAAAGTGGAGCCCCACAAAAGAGATCCGTGGCCTAAATAAAGAGGCTCAGAGATCCACTCTACCCCTTCCACCAGGCAAGGGACTCAGTGAGACAATGGGCACTACATGCCGGAAAATGAGTATCAACCTGACACAGAATCTACCGGCATCTGGACCTTGAGCTTCTGGCCTTCAGAATATAAGAAATCAAAGCCTGACAGTCTCCCAGTGCAGCCCAGATTGTAACCATTCCTGCTGCAATGCTTCCCTGTGTCCTCTATCCATCCCTGCCCTGTCCTATGCCAACCTGGACACAGAACACAGCCCTTTATCGAACTCACCAGAAAGAATGCAGTCACTGACAAGCACCCATGAACACTGCAGGCTGCTCCTTGATGTTTGAAGGAAATGTGGAGACAGGAGCTCGCCCCTCAGTCTGTGTAGAGCATAACACAAGCGAACACAGGGCCAGTCTGCCCTGGCTCGAAGCCCCTTTCCTGTCCCTCACCAGCTCTTTCCACTAGGCCTGTTCCATGCTTCTCCATAGGGCCTCTTTCTCCCATCCCTCACTCTCGCTGTCAGATGCTCATCATTCCGGGCTGTGGCTCTTTGTCATGCCATCGGCCTTCCTCAGGGCTGTGTGTGTCCTAACCTCTCCCCCTAGTCTTCCTTCACAGATGCCTTCCAAGCATGCTGGGTAGGGCTCGGAGTATGTAGGTCACATGGCCATGCTCACCCAGTCTCTCAGTGTGTTTGCATCTACATCTTTATCTGGCCCTTACACGGTGAGGACCTGGAGTGAGGGCCTATCCTTTATCATCTCAGCCTGCTCCAAGGTGTCTGCTGATGGATGAAGCCATTCTAGGATACAGGTGCCCTGCTGCAGGCCTTTCTGATTCTCCACGGGGCTCTTGTGTGTGCTTGGCCCATCGTGATTTCTCGGGGAGAGAAGGCTAAGAGCTGGTAGTACATACAATGGCTTCTCAGCAGAACCTGCCAAGAATATCCGGCCCGCACAGGAGGTGAAAGCCATAGACAGGAATGCTTATTGCTTCCTCTGGGCCATTTTAAAAATCTCACTGCAGCAGTTTTCTTCTAAAAGAAAAAGGCTTGAGCTGGACATGGTGGTATACGCTTATAATCCCAGTACTCAGGAGGTGCTGATAAGTGGCTGTGAGTTTAAGGCCAGCCTGGGTTACTTACCAAGATCCGGTCTCAAATAACACATGTACACAAGTAAATTAATTAAATAACTAAGAAAAAAGATAGGAAAGGATCCCATTTCTATGGTGATCTTTTCTGTTAGGATAATCAGGGCTTTGTGCCCAAGCTGGCTTGGGACCCTGGAACTGTGCTAATGCTGAGATTAGGGAGTTTGTCAACAGTTATCTGAGCTGTCACCTCCGGTTTCATGATGCTGAAGCAATGGCTGAGCTGCAGGGACTTGTTGGAAGAGATGGGTCACCAGTGGCCAGCCATCTACATGTCTCTCCATGCACAGTCTTCTCAGCTGCAATGATGTCTTGGCACTCAGATCAACCATCTCGCTCAGTAAACATGGAGATGGAAAACCTGAACGAGCACACGCTGCTGCGGCTCTGATGTTCCCTTCGTCCTCTCTCCCATGCTCCAGCTGCTCTTTGCCAGGAATTCCACAGATGAACCAGTCTGCCTCTTTTATACCTTAATTGAAGTTCCATCCGGTCCCATTCAGTTGAGATGGCAAAGGTTTGATATGGCGTTACGCTGCTGTTGATCTGAAAAAGGCATTCTTCCTTAGAGGTAACACTAGCTGGCTGAGAAGCATGGTCTGGAAGGTCTCGCTTTCCAGTCCTACTGACTATAACTGCATTGGGGAACTAGTTAGAAATAGAAATGCTTCAGCAAGATCCTAGGTGACTCTGGTAGGCAGTGCATTTCAGTCTGTTTTAGGGATCATCTACAGTGACGGCCCAGACCTTCTTCCCAGAGGACCAGCAAGGCTGCAACAAGCAATTATTATCTAGCCCCCACAACTGCTAACAGAAGGAAATATGGATACTGTACCCTAAGATAGGTACAGAATAAACTTGCTAGACTAACACTGATAAGAACTGGGTCTGGTGGTGCATATCTGTAATTTCAGCTATAAAGAAGGCAGAGACAGACCACGAGTTCATCCCAGCCCAGACAACTTGGTGAGATTCTTGCCTCAAAATCAATTGGAACATGGAACATAAAAAAAAAAATCCCAAAACCCTAAGCAGGCCCTGATGGCTCATTCCTGTAATCCTAGCTCCTCAGGAGACAGAGCACTGAGCAGAGATAGCAGTTTGAAGGGCAGGAAAGTCTATGAGGCACTTATCTCCAATTAGCCAGCAAAAAGCCAAACATGGAGGTGTGGCTCAAGAGTTAGAGCTCTAGCCTGAGCTCTAAGGGAGAGCATCCCATTACTAGCGCGCACGCGCACACACACACACACATACACACACACACGCACACACACACGTCTGACTATTCCTTGCTGCCTCACACCTAGTCAGAGACACAGCAGGTAAATTTCTTCCTAGCAGCTTTCTCCAGTGCACTTGGCACTGGCACTTGGCACCACGCATTCCAAAGATGAGGCGACTCAGCAGTCTTCCAAGGAGAAGCTCTGGTCAGATCCAATCATTCTCATACATGGCCTGTTTTTTGGGATGAAGCGAATCCACCCCAGAGGACCCGGGGAAAGGATGTGAGTTCAGGAAATCCGAAGTCACATAAGCCAAATCTGATTTCTGCCTCCTGTCTTGGATGCAAATTCTTTGCTTAGTTGAGAAATGCAACGGGGTGGGGGGGTATTTTGACTCTGGGAGAGAAAATAAAAAGAAAAGCCAAAGTCACAATGCCTGTGGCAAAACCATGTAAGGAGCTTGTATCTTGAAACAGAGAAGCAAAACTCTTCCAATGACAAGGCTCAGATTTCACTGCATAGACCTTAGGGCATCCATTCTAAGTTGGCCCAGACATTTTTTTCAGGGAAAGACAATTTATTTTCCTCGAGTACAGATTTAAAAACCTAAGGGAGCCATCTGGTGGCTTGAGTGGCTACTAATTAAAATCCTTTTCTTGGGCACAAGATTAGCATCCCATGACTCAGTCACTAGAGGAAATGGTGTAAGACAAAGCAGTGTTAAAAAAAATGTCATTTAGACACAACCAAATTTAAATTAAGGGTGAACATATTTATGAGTTATTCTGCAAATATTTTCTGTTGGTAAGAAGGAACCAAAACAACATCTATGAGTAATAAAAAGTTGTGTTTTGAATTCAACTGTAGGATCAAGTTTCACATACTATAGGAGATGATAAATTCAGTTACTATTAAGCTAGAAACCAAACCAAAACATTTGTACCAATGGCTTCCTGCAATAACAAGTATGTTTAATTAGATTTGAACTCGGGGAGCTTCACGTTGCGAGGATGGCACAATCATGTTGAATCATGCCTCCAGTCTGTTTTTTCCCACTGGTTATTCTAGGATTGATTCTTGTCTCCTTCCTGGGAATATACCTGGCACAATGTTCAGGTCTATGTTCAGGCTTTCTGGTCCCTACTGGGATTACAGGCATATACCACTATGTCCAGCTTTCCTCTCCGTGGACCCCAAATCTCATAGAATTTTCTGTCTATGGTGACTTGGTCCCCAATCCAAACTCAACCTGGCCTGTAGATGAGGATGACAGTCATACACCACTGAACCCAGATACAGCTGAAAAAGGCAGCTCATGAGTGTTTCTCACTACCCGGGCCTTTTACTGCAATCCTTCCAATTTCAGCCTCGCAAGTATCTGGGATTATACGTATGAGCCACCGGTGCCCAGCTACAAACTGGCATTTCTTTCTTTGTAATAGATCTTTTTTTTCCATCTCATGGAGAAAAAAAATATACATGTATCACTAACACCAGGAAAGAAGTATCACTTCAAAACTTCCAAGAGTTGGCTTGGATGAGGAACAGTTCTTCTGCTAGTAACACAACGTCATCAACTTTTCTTCTAACATCTCTATAACTCCAACTTGCCTAGCACCAACCCCTGTCCTGGAAATGAGTGTTATTATTCTTTTTTTTTTAATGGTGAAAACCCAGTTCCTCTCATGAAAGCCTAATTATACTGATTTTCCCGCAACTGCAAAGACGAAGCAGTTAAGAGCTCATTATTTCCTCTGGGGTTCACTGCTAAACTGTGACTGGGCTTTAAAAATGTGCCAGAAAAGTTGGTATAAATGTTGGAACACTGAAACATAATTTTTTCAAATGACTTTTAAGATAAAGATATTATACCTTCTAAACTATAGTTTAAACCACACATAATGAGCCTGTGCAAGGCACACAGCCCCGGGACAATTTTGGAATTCATGGCACTCTCTTTTAATGTTGATTAATATGTTTGCAGGCAGAAGTACTGGTGAGTGTCTGCCCTCGCCACTGAACAGCTGGGGCATCTGGAATCTAGGAGGCACCTAGATCACAGCTCTCCTTTCCTGCCTCTGTCCTTCATGTCCAGCCCTTTGCTCCAGTGCCAACTGCTAGATGGTGGTTGGTGGCTATTGCCTGGCCCCCAAACCGGTCTTGAATTGCAATGCATGTTACCCTCCATGTACCAGTTCAGTTCAGGGCTCAGAAACCACTCAGGTAACTTCCCGAGCTCATTACTCAATTAACACGGACTAAACATTTCATTAGATGAACATTACTAAATTAACATTTAGTGCCACTGCTCCAGTGGCATCACCTAGGTAGCAAGCAAAGGAGGTGCAGGGGGCTGAGTGTGCTAAACGCAGGGTGTGACAAGTTCTCACCAAGTGACAGTGAACCCAGTGTGGCGTCTCTCCTATAAACCTTCAGTCGCCACGCACAGATCTACAGCTTTGGAAACTAAATGACATTCAGTAAGACACTCAGATGAACCGCAGGTAGGGTCACTGTCAATTTTTCTAGCAAAGTCAAGGAGTCTGGCAGGTCTGATGCAATGGTTTTCAGCCTGGGGGTGCTTCTGCTCCTCCGAGAGCACACAGCAATGCCTGGGGTCACACTCCATTGCACCACTAGGCGGCACTACAACGTATCGGCACAGGCCAGGTGTGCTGTCCAATACAAAAGAAAAAGGTCTCATATGGAGAAAGAAATCCCATCAGCCTCAAACGTCAATAGTGCAGATATTAAGACTTCCTGGAGTAAGGAGAAGTGGTTGTCATTTCAGAAGATGGTTTGTAAGAATATGGGAAGGCAAAAGGCAAGAGTCTCTCTCATTCCACCCTTACTCTGAAGATGGAAACGTGCTTAACACAATGTCTGGCACATAACAGGTAATCTGTAGCTATTGGGTTTACTAACTTAAACCAAACGGCACACCCTTGGGTCCAAATACTGTCTGATGGGAGGTCGAAAGCATGCCTCACTTTCCTATACTTGCCTTTGGAAGGCACGGACAATGTCTATGGTAGATCATACAATGGCATCATCTTTTGAAGCCAACCTTGAATTTTCCCCACAGTGGAGCTCTGTCTCAGAGCAATGCCTTCTGGCCCCAAGTGATATATGAGTAGAATCACTATATTTTCGCTGTTGTTGTTGACAAGAACTGTTGGCGCTGTTGTCTGAATATGCTGTTAAGCTGTTATGATTTATAAAACAAAGCAGAAAACAACAAAGTACAATAGAAATAACGAATGATCAGAAACAAAAGTCTTACTGTACTGATGACACTGAAGGGAGACAAGGAGAAAATTCACTATATGACTCGTCCCCAGGGGGAAATCCCTGGACTTGGACTCAGTTGTAAACAACATAAAAAAATATCAAGGAACCATACTCAATACTGGGAATGTATCACCAAACTTGCAATGAAAAGCCCAAGTCTAAAGATTAGGTATCATTTTCTATGTGTGAGCTTGTGGTACTGGGGTTTGAACTCAGGGCCTTGAGTTTGTTAAGTAGATACTTTACTACCGAATCATATCTCTAGCTTCCTTATTATTTTATATGGATTAGTTTTTGAGATGGGGCTTCCATTCCTGCTCTGGCATGTACTTGGACTGTTATCCTCTTATTTCTTTGCTTCCTACTATAGTTGAGAGGCACACACCACCACATCTAGCCATTAGTTGAGAAGGAAATCTCCTATGTGTGCCCAGGCTGGCTTTGAATCACGATCATCTCAATCTCAGTCTCTCAATTAGCTAGGATTACTGTATGAACTACCAGCACCCATCTCATGTCTATTTTTATGTACTTATTAATTTAAATATAAATATAATTAGGACAGAAACATGTGAGCGTATGTATTGCTCAATTTTTGCACAGTGGAGCTTGGACACCGTGTCTGAAGATAGGAAATTCATATTTAAACCCCACCTATGAGTACAGAGATGAGCTAGGCTAGGAGTTTAGAAAGAGGGGTTCCCCATCTTTTCTGGGTCAGCAGTGCCCTCCAGTATTGTCAGAGAAGGCAGAGAGAGGCATAGGCCACTGGCTGTGACCATGAGCTCTACAACAATGTGCCTGTGGTAGAGATGGAGGCTTTAGGCCCTGTCACAGCTGGACAATCCATGAGAAACATAGCCTCCACTTTCTGCTCTTGCATCTAACCATCGGAGCAATATTCTGATTACCGTTTGCCTTTTCAAGGATTTTTGCCTAAAGGGAAACACTGTGCTTCTTAGCCAACGTGAAACCTACTGGATAATTATGCATTTCATTATGAATTAATAAAATTGGCATTCTGTCTTTGTTGATTAATAGGGACTGTTGTGAGAAAATGATCCATGTTTGGTGTATGGGCAAGAGATCTACCCGTGATCTGGAGGTGGGGATGGGAGGCATCCACACAGGTCAAGCCATTCCTTGGGGGTGGGGGCGATGCTTTTGTGGTCACCTGATTCTTTCCAAGCACTAGTCAAAAGCCTTATGACTGAATGGACAGCGTGAAACCCAAGGATCGGTGGGCCCAGGGATGGCACCGGAGTCCATGATTTCTTTCCTCCTACTTGAATTTCTGCAGCCAAAGTCTGCCTGCCCTCTGCAGCCTTCCTTTCTGTTATGGACTGGATGGGTTTCCTCTGCCCTCAATGTCTTAGGTTGAAACGCTGTCCTCCAGTGCGATGGTATTAGGAAACAAGGGCTTTGGCAAGTGTTAGATAATGTCGTAAGAACAGGGCCCCATGGTGGGACTCCTGTCCTTAAAAGAAGAGATGTCAGAGATGACAGAGCCCACTTTATGCGCACCATATGGGGTGGCAGCAAGAAAGCTGTCTGCCAATCAGGAATGTGTGCTGATCAGGAAGTGGCTAGCCAACACCTTGATCTGAGGCTTGGGGCTTCCAGAACTGAGTGAAGTAAATGTCTTTTTAGCCACAGAGGATATTTTGCTGAAGCAAAGACCTCCTAAGGCTGGCTTGCTATTGTCTTGCCGTGTGAGCCAGTGCTAGCATCTGATTCCCCTTAACTGCTGGGGCTCTAAATCCAGTTCTGCAGCTTCACATCTATGAACCTGCCTCAATGGCCCAAGGACCCTTTCGGCGTGATGCTCCTCCTGGCTCTGGGAGCTGGGACTGTGAACGTGAGGCAGCCCTGGGCTGGCTCTGAGCTTCAGAACAAAGTTCTAAAACACATCTGCTATGTCCCTTGTACATCTGTAGTAGCAAACATTTCATAGACGCATACTATAAAAAGGCACAGATCAGCACATGGACCCACTAATTAGTGGTATTAATAAGTAGCAAGTACACATGGAAAATTTAGGGTCTGTATACTCAGAAAAAATAGGTAAATGGAGATATAGTAGGAAACATTTTGAAAACTCCCACTGGCAGGTAGGAAGGGGGCCTGGTAAGTATAAATTCTCATGTCTATTTGTTTGCTTTCTATCATGCAGACATGTATTTCCTTATAGTTTTTCTTACACTTTTCCTCTTCCTCTTCCTCCTCCTCCTCCTCCTCTTCCTCTTCTTCTTCTTCTTCTTCTTCTTCTTCTTCTTCTTCTTCTTCTTCTTCTTCTTTTTCTTCGTCTTCTTCTTCTTCTTCCTATTATTATCTTTAAGTAGTTGTACAAAGGTGCAGCCATTTAAGAAAGAACTTTTTGATACAACCTATTGCCTGGCCTGCAGAGCCAGGTTTGAGTTAGCATCTCTGGGTGTTTTCTCCCTCCTCCCTGTAGGTGGCGCCCCTGTTCCAGGCCACTAAGACCACCTGACTAAATAGCTGAATCATAGATTCCTTAGAAGGTAAGAGCTTAGAATCCACCTCTGCTGTGTCACTGCTGGTTTGTTAGCTTGAAAGCAACTGCTCCTGGAATCCCAGGGCCAGAGACGTTATTAAGCTGAAATTAATACAAAGAGGCGGAGGAGACAGGCACAGGCTTTCTGACAGTGTTCTATCCAAACGGTTTAGGCAGAGATGGATTCTTGGTTTCATGATGAAGTAAGACAAGAAATATCTACAAAAGTAGAGTGTATTTTTAAAAAATCCACTTTACAATATGAACGGTGGAAATTCCCATTATGGCTGATGGAATGTCAAAGCCAATAGAACCCTGCATTGTGTTTTGTGAGCTGGGTAGGTTATACAGACTTGGGGGCATTGGTTCCTGGCAGGCGTATGTTCATCTCAGTTATCTCAGTATACTACAGGCACTGCTTGAAGATACAGCTATTTGTTACTGGTGGAAAATTGCCCTGCTTATAAACCCTGCCCCCTTCTAGCTGGATCCCAACTCCCTAAATATGGTATTTTCACTAGGACAGATTCCAACCAGTTGGGGAGGAGGGAGCAGGTAGGTTCGTACACTTTCAGCAGATACAAATTACTTCAACATTCACCCCCACAACTTGCAAGATTTGAGCCCCAACTAAGTCTATGTCAGTGCTGAATATGGCTGCGCATGCTTACGGTCTCAGTTATTTAGCAGGTAGAGAGCCAGACGAATATGGTTGTGGGTCAACCCTGGGCATAAGAGTTAGGAAGAGCATATTTCAACCAACAAGCCAGGCATGGTGGCACATATCTGTAATATCAGTTCTGTGGGAGGGCATAGGTAAGTATATGGCAGTTTAAGGGTGATCTCGGCCAGGAATTTGGCTTAGTGGTAGAGTGCTTGCCTAGCTTATATGAAGACCCAGGTTTGATTCCTCGGTACCACACACATAGAAAAAGCTGGAAGTAGTGGATCAAGTTGTAGAGCTCTAGCTTTGAGAAAGCCTGAGGACAGTGCCCAGGCCCTGAGTTCAAGCCCCAGGACTAGCAAAAATTAAAAAAATCAAGACTATCTTAAAAATAAATAAAGCAAAAAGGGCTGGAGTGTGGCTCAAGTACAGAGTGCTCACCCGGCAAGCATAAAAACCTACAAACAATCCCCAGTACTGAAAAAAAAAAAAGTAAGTCTGTCCAGGGATGTGCAGCTTTGATTTCAAAAAAAAAAAACAACCAAAAATAAAACAAAAAAAAACCACAACCCTGTTGTATAAAGTATTTGTTTGCCACCTCTTTCTCACTATAATGTGGATTTTTTTCTTTATATAGCCGGTATATTCCTAGTAGATAATAATAGATGCTCAGTAAAGATGTTGAGAAAGAACAGCACAATTATAGAGTCACTAACAGACTGACTGAAGTATTCCCAGGAGATGACAAAGCACTGTTACCCACAGCATCAAACACTGCCATTCATGTGGATACAATTATTTACCTGTTGACAGAAAGACTCCCTAAGTTCTAAGCAGGAAAACTAAAGCAGAAGTGGGTGTCCTTGAAATAATGGGTTACAAAAAGTAGCCCATTTTCTTTCAAAAACTATGTGATATATATATAGCTCTAAGCACGTATATATTATCTTATTTAATTCTCACAGCCATTTGTCAGATAAATACAATCATACCACATCTTAAAAAGACAAAATAGCCACAGAGAAGTTAAGGGGTGCACTCAGATTCACACTTAGTAAGTTCAGACTTAGGATGCAAACCCAGGCAGTCTTGGCCCTGAGAGTTGGTCTGTGATTCACAGCACCATACCTGCTGAGATCTTAGCAGCGCCCACAGTTATGTCGGGGAGCCTTGACCTTAGCTGGTCATCAGGAATGGTCCAACCATCTACCATCATCTGCCATGGGAAGTTTGAGCCTTTCGGTGCAGAATTCTTCTTGCTCTTAATAACTCTCAAGTGTTTTAAAGGTCCTGCTCTTTCATTAAAATGAATTATGATGGCCTCTATTAGTGACATGATATTACTCAGAAATGATTAAACATAATAGCAATGGATTCTCCATTCACACGAAGCTCATGATCAGTGCTCTGTTTCCCAGAGTGGCTCAGGGACCACTGTTCTTCCTTCTAGCACCAACGAAGACAAGAGAAAAGGAAGGAAAGGAAAGGGAGGGAGGGAGGAAAGGAGGAAGAAACAAAGGGAGGGATGAAGGGAGGGAGGGAGGAGAGGGAAAGGCTGGCTATATATATATATACATATATATATATATAAAATAAATTCTGCTGTTAATCCAGTAATAAGAATTTCTACAACTACCTCTACAGCCATGCTTTCCCCCTAAATAATAGCAAGTGCATGCCATTCATAAATCCTATTCTAAGAATCCTTTTCTAGGAATATTTACTCGTGAATGAACACAACGAAGTCACCTCTCCACTGACCAGAAGATCACCTTTCTACCTCACACTGGGCATGCACTCAGAAAACCTCCCAAGTCTAAGAGCCTATGTGTCGTTCCTCCTACATGCAGTCCCAACACTCTACCACAAATTCCAGGCTTCAAATTCTAGGGCAAGTTACCACAGTCAAATGACTGAGGAGGGTCACCAGTAAGCGCACGTCTTAAATGGACCGACGTGACTGTAATACAATACAGGAAAGAGCTGGTCAAGCATGGAAGTGACTCACGAACCTTCCTACCCTCCAAACGTTCATCTTTTTAGAAGATGCGCATATTACAGCCAAAGAAGTAAAACTAACTCCACTCATTTCTTTCCATTTCTCCCTTTTTGATGACTATCACTGTATGTTTGTGCCAGTACTAGGGCTTGAACTCACGGGCTTTTCCTTTTCTTTTTTTTTCACTCAAGGCTGTCACTGTACCACTTAAGCCACAGCTCCACTTCTGGCTTTATGGTGGTTAACTGGAAATAAGAATCTCGCAGACTTTCCTGCCCCATCTAGCTTGGAGCCCTCATAGTTCAGCCTTCTGAGTAGCTAGGATTATAGGCATAAGCCACTGGCTCCTTACATTTTTTTCTTGTGAAAATGCCTCTCGCCATTTCTGAGTGAGCACAATCAAGAGATGTGGGTTACGAATCTCCATTCTAGTCATTTTTATGTCCCGAAGATTGAACAATACATTCAATTCCTTCCTATTTTCATTGCCTCCCCCCTGACTCTATGGTATGGGGGTCTTGTTTTTCATGTTTATGTTTGTTTCAACAATGCAAAGTGGGTGGAGACAGCTGGTTTCTTCTGAAGTCACCAGCTCCCCATCTTCCTGCATCAAGGAAGAAAGAAAAAAACAAAAACTCTCCAGCAAAGCCTCTGCACCCCCACATTTCTCAGCCAAGCATTTTTCTCAGCTACAATGTATTACATCTCTACAGACCCTCTGCATCTCTCTCTCTCTCCCCTCTTTCTCCTCTCTCTCTCTCTCTCTCTCCCTCCCTCCCTCCCTCCCTCCCTCCCTCCCTCTCTCTCTCTCTCTCTCTCTCTCTCTCTCTAACTTTCCATTTATATAATCCTGGAGGCTCCACTTGGGCTTTCCCAGAGCCTCACCAGCAGGTTGTCAGCTGCCCCCAGACAGACTGACTCAGCCCAGCAGGGGCAGGCCTCCCAGCGAGGGGGCAGCAGAAGTCTGGGCTTCTGCCACCTCCTCCAGACAGAGCCACGCCCTCCCCTCCACAGTGGAGGCCCGGCCCCGTCCAGGCCTGGGTGCAGGCCACAGCTCTGACTGGGAGGAGGATAAGACATACATGCCACCTCCTCTCCGCATCAGCTCCACAGTGTCTCGAATCCCTGCAGGCCTAAGGAAAGTACATCCACTGCTGGCTTCCAGTTGATGCCTGAGTCAGAGCCAATCGTGGCTCTACCCTCTCTTCTTCAACTGGAACAAGCTCATTTGCCTATCAAGTTTTATTTGTGATGAGTAATTAAAATCTCAGCTAACTTTCGACGCCTTTTTCTCTTTAGCCCTTCTACTCTGCTACAGTTTGGGGATGGTAAATGTCACCTAAAGGTCCATGTGTGAAGACTCGGTCGTGGGTGGTGCTAGGGGGAGGGGGGAGAGGTGGCAGCCCTCTAGAAGGACCCCCTGGGACAAAGGGCATTGACGGTGTGCTCCTGAAGGGCCATTGTGAGGGTCCTGCCCTTTCTTCTTCCTCTTTCACTCGGTTAGCCACGAGGTGAGCAGGTAGTCTGCCACACGCCTTCCACTACCAACTCCCCGAGTCCTGAAAGTAACAGCTCTACCAGTCTGGACCCATTGTGAGTATTTTGTCATAGTGATGGAAAGTTGATGAACACTGCCACGGACCCAGAGCAGGCACCATCGGCTTCTGCCTCTGGACCCAAAGGGAGGGTATCACCTTTATATTCCAAAAGACTAGCACAGACAGAACCCGTGTTCGAAAACGGCTCATATTAAACAACAAATGTGGAAACTAATGGAAGTATGATCATATTAAACAACAGACGAGAAAACTAATGGAAGTGCGACCCAGCTACATCGCTTTACCACAGTTCATTGCTCCAGAATCATACTACCAATTTCCTAGATAAAGATAAAAGAATGTTAGTATAGCTAAGTTCTAAATAAGGATGTGACTGTACAACAACACATTGCAAACATGTGGTCGTGACATTTCTAGTTAGCGTTATGCTTTGTTCATCCCCACCTGCAATTAACAAGAGCATCCAGGCTCGCTGGGCTGTGCAGCCGAGGAAGAGTGAGGTATTGCCTGTTCCCAGAGGAACACAGACCATCTCCTGACAGAAGAAAATCTACAGCTGTTCGCATGGCACAGCCGTAGAGCGCAAGCCTAGCATACATGAGGCCCTGGGTTTGATCCTCAGCACCACCAATAAACAACAATAACAGCAACCAAGGAAGTCTATATCCCTTGAGAGAATTCGGAAGGACTGAATTCCAGCCTGGCTTTGTGGCATACAACACACTTTGTTCGTGGTTTCATTTGCCTTGGATAGCAATAACTACGTGGGAGAAGTCAGCCACGTTGACAACTAAAGAAAGGCTCATCTTCCTAAACCAGTGAACCCTACTCCTTCCTTCCTTCCTTCTCTCCCCTCTTTCCTTGCCTTTCCTCTTTTCCTTCCTTCCTTCCTTCCTTCCTTCCTTCCTTCCTTCCTTCCTTCCCTCCCTCCCTCCCTTTCTTTCTTTTTTTTCTTTCTGCCAGTCCTGGGGCTTAAACTCAGGGCCTGGGCACAAGCACAAGCCCCCTGGCTTTTTCTTATTTTTTAAAGCTGGCCATAACCCACTCAACTAGATAGTCCACCTATAGTCCAAAACCCACTGTTTAGCAATAGCCGTGAGAAATTCTGGAATACTGGACCATCCAACATAGCTACCCAATACCTCTATGGTTTGATTCTGCCCAGCAAATTTTACCAAGCTTTAATTCATATTCCAAGACCTGAAAAAGAACTAGTTAGAACAAGAAAAATAAGTTATATTTAACTCCTATTTTACAACATAAAATACACCTTCCACAGGAGATACAAAAAGTGATTTCTTTAAATATTCAAGGGAATGACTTGAGCAACAACATTCACTACCCAAACATCTCTGCACTGCCCACCACCCACCCACAAGTCCTACAGAACCCTCTGTACTGCCGCGATTGTCAGCTCATCAACTGTCACTCATCTAGAATACATGCTTCACATGCATGGATCATTCTGGGCAAAAAGAACCCCAAAAAACAAAAACCTCTCCTCCTTTTGAGTATTATCACCCTACATACAGAGGCTTTTGAGAGTCTTCCTATTTTCTGTAATCCACCCTGATTAGAGGGAAATACAGATTTCCTTTCTAGCAGGTATGTTTGGAGAAAGGAAAAGCAGTTTTGATTTACAGAGATTCCTAAAGTGAATACCAGGAAGTAGAATGAAGGCCCTTGGCGATGGAGACAGAGGAAAGCAAGGCAGGCACTTAAGAAGCCACGCCCCCTTCAGAGTGAGCCAGACAAGGGGACCCTGGACCCCGGCCCCTGTTCTCTGGAAGCAGTCTAACTCTGTGCAGAGTTATATCTACGGCTGGTAAACTATATCAGTTAACATAATTTAATTTATTAATGAAATCCAGGTGTAGGCTTTTTTTGGGGGGGGTTGTTTGCAAATTAATTCATTATTTCAGCAACTAAGCTGTTATAAGAAAAAAGTCATCAAATACTAAGAAATCTAAGTGCAACTAAAAGTGAGAAAGTCAGACTTTGAACAGTAGTGAATTTTTTTTGCTGATATTCTATGGGAGAAAATATTGTGATCTATATATCTGAGCAGAAAAGAGGAGAGAAAATTAAACTGTCTTTCCAGTTCTAGTTCCATTGCTAGTAGGTTTTCTATTACTAATCATATTTCTCCTAGGTAAAATTTCTCATGATAATTTTGTGGGCATTCTCAGACACAAACCAAAAAATAAAAAAAATCGGTGTCACGCAATACAATACAGACCTCGTGCAATGCTCTATGTCTTCTGAATGTTCAACACTTACACTGTGAATAAATGTCCTTTTTGTGGAGTAGTGAGTGCCTGCCAAGTTGTTTATATCTCTGGTTTTTTTTTCTTGAGATTATGCTGTACAAAACACTCCCCAAACACTCCACTGAAGTTTCAGCTAGGGTTTCTAAGCTCAGGAAGGCTAGACAAAAATCTGTTAAATAGCTTTGTTCGGGTCTCTTTTATTTAATGGTGCTGTTGGCCACGAGTTCAATGTTAACGAAACTACTTTTTTTAAAAACTGAGGTGTTTATACACAGAGACCTATATATAAAGCAAGTGTGTGTATGGAACCATTTAAAATGAAGGCATGCTAATCTGCACTAACAGACTTCATGAGCATAACTCTGTATTCTCTTGCCAGGTTATGGCTAATCTAATATACATGGAGATTTATGCACCTAAGATCTTCAATGGATAAGCTACTGGCAAAAAAGTTCTCCCCAACAATTACACATCAAATGTCATGATAAACTCTCACCCTAGCGTTATATTTCTGAAATTTAGGTTAAAAAAAAACCCACAACTCTATCAAGAGCCAGGTGTTGGTGGCTCACACCTATAAGCCTAGTTACTCAGGAGGCTAAAATATGAGGATTGTGGTTCAGAGCCAGCTTAGGCAAAAAAGTTTGTGAGACTTCTATCTCCAATCAACCACCAAAAAGCCAGAAGTGGAGCTATGGTTCAAGTGGTAGCGTCTCAGCCTTGTGTGAGAAAGCTAAACATAGCCTCCAGGCTCTGAATTCAAGCCCCAATACCACCACAAACAAAAAACCCTGCAAATCTATGAATTCTAGGATGGAACAATATTCATAAAGCCTCTGTTTTCAGAAACACTATCATTGTTTCAGTAAACAGTGGTCATTTCCAAGACTATCTCAGCTTTCATATCAAAGAAATTAAATTTCATGCCAAGTAAATTAAAGCAGTTGGTGGCCCAATGCTGGACATACAAGAACCATTTCCTGTAGCCAGCGCCTTCCCCACCTACACCCTGGTGGCCTTTCACACTACAGCGTCAGGAGCCCCAGGCTCCAGTCCATAGCCTGAGCCACAATCCAAAATCCAGGCCAGAGGTAGAGAGCCAGACTGCTCGATAGAGAGCAGAATGAAGGCTTATGGCCAGGGTCTTCATTTGACTAGATCTGACAAGATGTCTTTGCACTCTCAAAGCATCAATACTGCTAAAACAAAACAACAACAACAAAAACACCTTTTCCCTCCTTTTTACATGGTACTGGGAATTGAACTCAGGGCCTTGCATTTGTTAAGTAGGTGGTGTACCACTTAAGCCATATCCCCAGCCCTTTTGCCTTTCATTTGCTTTCCTGATAGGTTTGCCCACTTTTTGCCCATCTGGCCTTGGATAGAGATCATCCCTATCCTCTGCCTCCTAAGTCACAGGGATTCTACTTGTTTCCTAGTCTTATTCTTGACTGTTTTACATTTAGCAACCATGTAAATCAGGAAGGGTAAAGGAAACAAGTGTACCTGGCTCCCCAAGGATTCTCAGATTTGAGTCTGGCTAGATCTGGGTTTTGTACATATAAAACAGCCTTGCTCAGAGATTTCAGACCACAGGGCTAAGCATTTCTAATGTGGAAAACTTGGTGAACACTTATACAATTACATGAGAGGAAATTTCTACATCTGGGCTCTGGCTACAGGCTGCTGTTGAAACACAAGGCACTAGAAGTATTGTATCGAGTCAGTTTATCTTCAGCCTGTGTGTACAAGCTATATGTAAAACACAAAGGCATTTTAGGTTTAGATCTGGCATCCATCCCACCAAGCTATCTCATTATGCATATGTAGATATTTAAGAAAAACATACACTGAAATCTGAAACACTTTTGGTCCCAAGTATTTCAGATAACCTACATTCAACTCAGATTTATGTCTGGAGGACTAGTGCAGCTTGGACTCAGGACCTTGCTCTTGCAAATAACTTGAGCCATGCCTCTAAGTCTTTTCTCTTGTAACTTCATTTAGCTTTCCAATAAGATCTCACAGTTCTTTTTGCCTGGAATCAGTCTCAAGCTGCATATCCTTCTACAAATGGCTTTCCCCAAATATCCAGGATTGTAGACACCTGCCACTATGCCCAGTTTGTTAAAATGGAAGTCTCACTCATTTTTTTTTCATCCAGGCCAGCCTCAAACCATGATCCTCCCCACTGTGCACTAAGAAAAACTGGGGTTAGAGGCATATGCCACCAAACATAGCTTTCGCTCGAATACAATTCCAATTTCTTCTAAATTCTGGATGAATCACTGTATTACAAGGACAAGGTGCTTAGGCCTGTATCTTACACTGCCTCTAAAATAGAGTGGCATTTTAAAGGAAGTTTTCTATTGAATTTAGTATCATTTGATTCCTAAATTCAGTGAAAAGTAACATCAGTGTGACAGAAAATAAACTGTTCAGCTGTGAACTCTGAGACCCACTCTGAAAAGATACAGGTAGATATATATTCTGGACTACTAAGACCTCTCTATTAAGATGGTGGAGTTTCTCATTCCGAACGACACACATTTATATAGAACTGACTCATCTTTCTGAGCTAATTCTGTTGAAAGTCCTATTTCTCCCATGAAAGGAAGGATTGACTTGTCTATTGAGTAGAAAATTCTTTGTTTCCAAACACAATGAAGAAAAGCCTCAGGAATTAGAAGCAGAATTCGGTGGATGATAGCTTTCAGAGAATGACATTTCCATCCATTAAGACAATTACTGTAACAGGAGTGCAGCTACGGAACTCAAGTAGATAGCTAGATCAGAAGGCACTAGACTCTTAAGAACTTTTCTCAGGCAGCAACTTCAAACAGTGATTATGGAGTAATCCAGGAAATACTCAAGCTCCATATGATTCTCTAAATCATTTCCCAAAAAGATAAAATCATCTTTCTTTCTTTAAACTAAGTTCAAAACTACACTGATTGTGTCACAGAATGAATGGCTAAATTTTGGAGGCAGGCGTGACTTGTGAGGGGAAAACTCAATGTGGTTGAAAGAAGCAGGAAGGGGGAAGGGAGTCACAGAGGAAGCCCCCTGAGGCGGCAGACAGATGCTTCAGGACATCAGCACAGCACAGGGCACAGTAGCTAACTCATTGCGCTCTATGATCTGATGTAAAATAGTACCTTGAATAATGAGGTCATGGCTCAAGTGGTAGAGTGCTTTCCTAGCAAGCGTGAAGCCTTGTATCACTAAAAATGATGATGATGATGATGATGATGGTGGTGGTGATGAACGATATTAGGCATAATCTCACCGCAGTAATACCCATGGCTGCAGGCCAGTGAGAACAGGTCCTGAGACAGGCTGAGGTTAAAAGCATCTGCCTGTAAAAGGCAGGCCTCCAGCATAGAAGCTGAGGAAGCAGCACAAGGCTCTCCCAAGATTTCCAAGGCCCAATATCTTGGGTCAGATGGCAAAAGGGATTCTGCAGATGTGGTTGAGATGAGGCTCTTGAAATGGAAATACCAGTGGGATGTTCCAGTGGGCCTGCTATAACCACAGAAGTCCTTCAAAGACTCGGGAAGGAGGTACAATGACAGGAGCAGAGATAGAATGAGTAAGATCTATCTATTAAAAAGATTTATCATTTATTACTATTTCATTTTATGTTGAGACAGTCTTTTGTTAAGACAGAGTCTTACTATGTGGCTCAGGTTAGCCTCAAAAGTGTAATAGAGTCCAAGATGAGATCTCATGTGCAAGCCAGCTTGGGCTCCTCCATCTCCAGCCTCCTAGATGCTAGGATTATAGGCTTACCACAACGTGCCCAACCTTTTGAGAAAGATTTAAGAACTGGTTCACATAATTGGGGAGAATATATAGTCCCAGACCTTTAAGGCCCACAAGCTGGAAATTCAGACAAGAATTTATGAGCCATCTTGGGTTTGAAATGGACAGAAGAGTTACAGTTCTGAGGCTGAATTCTTTCTTGAGGTGACTTGGTGGGGTCTACCCACATAATGGAGGTTCATGTGCTTTACTCCAAGCCTGCTGCCTTCAAGGCTACTGACATCTGCAATATCCCTTCATTCTAGTTTTTGCTCTAGTGTTTGGATTGCACCAATGTGCCCATAGCCTAGCCAAATGGTCACAACATTCGCTGCCTAACTCCCCACCCCCAGCTCTAGAGAGAAGGTTCTTTGTGTTTCACTGCTCATTTCCAGAGCCTGACCCAACAGAAGATGCTCAATTTCCATATATTAAGAAAGCCTCTGAATTCCTTTTTGGGGGATTGCGTGTTACTTGCTTTTATCTATCTTCTTATTTAAGTGGCTTTTACTTTTCTTTTTGATTTGTAAGACCCCCTTGATTCATACAAAAAATTAAATCTTGTCCAATGTTTTGAAAAAAGTTTTCTATTCCCCTCTGTTTTAAAATTACTTGGTCCTAAAGTTTTTATGTTTTATGTTGCATGAAGTCAAATGTATCAATATTGTATTTTTTTATCGTTCCCAAGTTTATATCTGCTTACATCATCAATATTTTGAAAAGTATTATGATCTTTGCTACTTTCATCTATCTTTTTAAAAGCAATACCTTAGTTATATGTGGAACTTATTTTATAGGAGAAAGTATCAGATCTATATTTTTCACTAATTTATTAGTACTGTTTATTAAATAATCTGCCTTTCCTTCTGGTCTGAAATATTTTCTGTCTGTTGCGGTCAGTTTTTCTCTTTTTTGAGACAATGTCTTGCTATTTAATTCAGACTGTTCTTGGATCTGATATCCTCTAGCTCAAGCTCTTAAGCATCAAGATTACTGGCATATGCCACCACACCCAGCTTTTTATAGACTTTTCAATCAAATAGTGACCCTCAGATTACAGGGGACCATAAAAGTGAATGCACCACATATAAACTTCACTTTGTTTTCCACTTAAATTGTATTTAAAGGCATTAGAAGTTGTTAATTAGAGGCTCAGTTCAAAGCATATCTACTCTTGTGGTATTTAAAAAAATTCACTTTATATTTGCCTTTAGCTCTTAAAATATACTTAAAATTTTGGATTAGGGAAGAAAACAGAGTACCAACTCCTCCTTATAAAGTGGATGTCACTTTACTAAAAGAAAAAAGGCTTATAAAGGGTATATTTTCTTATTGGGTATGAGTATGCTTAACCAGTTCATAAAGGCTAAGCTTTGTCTGAGAGAGGCAGGGTAAGTGGAGGCGGGAGAGTTGGTTGCTAGGGAAACGGGCTGAGACAACTTGCTGGGTCACCCCATAGGTCACCACATGCCTATAATCTCTCTTCTTTCACTTTCTTCCAAATCATAGGAAGCAGGAACCCAAGGGACAGGCCCCTGTCTCCTCCTTCTAAGCTACTGAAAAGGGATGAAATGATTCTCTCCTTGAAGCATAAACAGCCTTCTAAAAAACAGGAAAGAGGCCAAGTGCAAATGGCTCATGCTTATAATCCTAGCTACTTGGGAAGCTGAGATCTAACGATCACACTTGAAAGCCAGTCCAGGTTGAAAAGTTCACCAGAAAATCAGAAGGGGTAGAGTACTAACTTTGAGCGAAGAGAGCTCAAGCACAACACACAAGCCCTGAGTTCAAGCTCCACCACTGACAAAAACAAAGACAAAAAACAGGAAATATTTGCACCCTCTGCAGTCTTAACATGTAGGTCAGAAACCTGTGCATACACAGCCATTAATTGGCTATATTTATGACAATTCTCAAGGTGTTTCAACCACAGATGGAAGCACTGGTCTTGAGTTTCTTTAGAGCTTCTGGGGATATTGTGAAAAAGAGAATCCTTTGTCTATCTGCAAGCACAAGTTGTTAAAGTCACAACAGTTTATCAGTGGAAAAGAAAACACCTAATGTTGCAGCCTGTGGTGGCTGTTAAGAGCCATCTCCCAATACTTTTCTCCAGAACTGAGAGAAGCAATCTCTTCTCCAGAGCAGTGGCAAACGGTGCTTCCTGACCTGGTATGGCACCTACATTTTCCACGTTAGGTGCTCCTTAGCCAAAGGAGGACACACTCACGTGCGATCGGTTTCATGTGGATTTTCACGAGATAGCATCGCTGAGATAGGATTTAATAGCTATCCACGACTGTCCATTATCCTTTCTGTATTAGGAGTAAAATTAGGGGCTTATCACTTCACAGCTTCATAGTGCTTTGTTAAAGTCCAGTGTGAATCCCACAGCATCTTTCTAACAAAGGCCAGGGCTAGCAGGAGCAGATGCAAACGTTTCTGGCACATGATCCAGAGTAGGGGGCATGGCACAGTCAGCATTCTGTTAAAAGGCACTTTGTCAAAACATAGTGCGCAATCTTTTTTTTTTCCCTGAGCCCAGAATCAATAACTCCAAGAGAATGGCTCATCTTCAATCAACGTAAATTGCTCAGTGAGATAATTAAAGACCCAAGTCATTAAGAGCTCAGTCTGAAGGCTGATATTAAAAATGAATCTGCTCAGAAAATGCACCCCATCAGGTTTCTTCCTGTTTCAGAGATGATTTCACACCAATGGAACAAGTACTCTCTCCCATCACATCGTTACAGGGTTAAGATTTAACTTCTCATGCTAGCACATGATTTTTTGTTGTTCACAGAAATAATGGCTTCTCTTGATTGTAGGAATTACTGGCAGAAGCAGAAATAATAATAGTTGGAGTTTGGTACTGACACATGCAGAGCGCTATAAAGAAAACCCAGGGGTTCCTTTACATCTGGGAAGTGATTTTTATAATGAAGCCAGGAAGACTTTGGGATGAGCTGGGTGGGGAGGGGACCTTCTCTAAATTTGCTTTAATATGGTTTTTAAAAACCAGATTCAAATAGTACAGAATAATATGCAGATTTTTAAAAAGATGGGTAGACATTGGTGGCTCATGTCTAATCCTAACTATTCAGGAGGTTGAGAACAGAAGATCAAAGCTTGAAGCCAGCCATGGAAGGAAGGTTCATGAGACTCTTATTTCCAAGGGGCCACTAAAAGCCACAAGTGGAACGGTGGCTCAAGTAGTAGAGCACTAGCCTAAAGGACAGAGTCCAGCCTCTGAGCTCAAGCCCTAGGACTGGCAAACATACACACAAAAGTAGTTCCCCATTCCAAATACCCAGTCTTTCCCCTAAGAGTCAACCCATGTGTTTTCCACACACCTCTTGCACAATAAAGTTCTTCGTAGTCATACAGCTTTGTTTGGACACAGAAGAATACATGTCATGCAACATCCAGCTAGGGACTCAGTCCTTAGCATCATTTCTTCAGGATCAGCTCATGCCAGTGCATCATTTAGCCACACTTTTCCCAAGAATGTACAGGACTTGAGTGAATAATGTGTGAATCATTTCTAGATAGACTAATTAACCTTAAAAGACTTCAGAAACAAACCGTGTCTATAGAGTACAGTTGCACCTCAAGGCTCTAGCTACTGTTGTCAGGGGTCAAATCCAGAAAACTCAAAGTCTTCAGTGAATGCATCAGTTCCTGGCCCTGTCAATAGAGAGGTGTCTGAAGGGAGGAGAAGAATGAACAAAGATTTATTTGAAAGGCCAGGCATTGGTGGCTCACGCCTGTCTTCCTACCTACTCAGGAGACTGAGATTGAGGATTATGGCTCATTATGGCCATAAAAATCCATGAGACTCATCTCCAGTGAACCACCCAAAAGTCAGAAGCAGACTTGTGGTTCAAATAATAGAGCACCAGCATTCAATGAAGAAGCCAAGCAAGAAAAAGAGGCCCTAACTCCAAGCCCCAGTATTGGCACACATACAGAAAAGACTAACTTGAGGGGTAGCGGCAGCAAGGACTGGTTACCCTCCTCATCGCCTACAGAATTTCCTACAGCCCAAACTTCCCGTCGCTCTTCTGAAAGCCTGAGGAAATCCATCCTGGAGTACTTACCAGTCCTTCAGCTTCCACAACTCTATTTCTGCTCAAAAATACCATCTGCTTTCTCTATCAATCCGGGTGATTAAGAGCAGGGAAGACTGATGAATTACCACTGTGAAGGCCTGGGGTGCCTCTTCTGAATAAAAATCTGCATAATTCAGCTGAGCACTGGTAGCTCATGCCTGTGATCCTACTCAAGGGACTGAGATTAGAGGATCTTGGTTCAAAGCCAGTCTGGGCAGGAAAGTCTGTAAGGCTCTTATCTACTTAGAAAAGCTGGAAGTGGTACAGTGGCTCAAGTGATAATGCCAGCCTTGAACAAAAGAAGCTCAGAGACAGTACCCAGGCCTTAAATTCAAGCTCTAGGACTAGGGGGGGAAGTGTATAATTCAGTGACTGAAGAGCTAGTCGCGGAGACAACTGATGAAGCATACAAGCTCTTTTTGTGTGTGTGGCGGGGTTATGGAGCTTGAACTCTGAGCCTGGACACTGTCCCTGATCTCTTCAGCTCAAGGATATCTACCACCCTACCCTTGAGCCACAGCCCCATTTCCCATTTTTCTAGTGCTTAATTGGAGGTAAGACTCTCATGTTACTTAGTTCCCTGGCTGGCTTTGAGCTGCAATCCTCAGATCTCAGCCTCGTGAGTAGCGTGAGCCACCGTGCCTGGCTAGTCTACAAGCTCATTATGAAAGGCTTTCCCACCTGTGAAACATCATGATTATTGAGTCCCAGAGGGTCTTCCAAAGGTAAGATGGTCAGTCACTTGGCCCTGAGTCTTTGAAGATGCTGCCATTCAAGCATTGTTACTCTCCACATAGTTTCAACTCACAGAAGTCCTAGAACTTGGAAGTGGAAGCACTATTACATAACCAGTCCAGGGCAAGGACTGACTGCTACAGAGCCTTGGGAATAACTAGCTATGGGATGACAAAGGGTCTGTCCTCAAACCGAGGTCCTTTCAATCTTAGCCTCTTGTTCTTTTATTGTTTTTCATGTATGAATTTTAAGTTTGATGTAGCCTCAAGGGGCTATCAAGGTTCCTGTTTTCTTCTTTGACCCACTAGTTTTTTAAGAGTAGCTGAGATTACAGGCATCCTAAGGCATCTCTTTGTGTCAGCCCTTCTCCCAGGGGCATAGCCACCTCACCTCTAACACATCCATCCGGCTAATTCTTAGTCCACCTCTGTTTCATGATGTCTCCCCTCACAGTACCCTGGCAGTTGTGGATTAGAATCTCTACCAAGAAAGTTGATACAGAGGATCAACTGGGCCTTATGTCCCCATCCACCCTCCTTGCCGTCCACCTAACACTAACTGGAAACCATGGGGCCACCAGGGTCTTCAATAGCATTTGTAGCCAGCAAAGATAAAGTCTGGATAATTAGTATGTAAATATATTAGGGTGTTATAATTCAGAAACACTACTCCTTCATTATTGTGCTTGATATTTACACAAGGCTTTCTATTATGAGTAATCATTTGTGTTCTAATTAAAAATGTTTCTGAGAGCACAGCAAGTAAGCTGTGAGCACAAATCCCCATGGAATCTAGCAAGGGTGACCTCCCCCACAACGGGGGACCAGCCCAGCAGCTTTGTGCCCAGGACAACAGGGAAGGCACACTGCATTTTTCTCTTGGGAGAAGGCTATATTTTCAGGTCTTAGGCTATTCAGGGACAGATGAATAGTCTTTAAAGAATGTGTGTTTAATTTTTCTTTCTTCATGCTCAGCAGGCTGTGCATGTTTAAATGTCATCATGGCCTGAAAAAAGCATTCACGTTCCCTCTGCAGAAAGCCCCATGAAGCACATCATAAAATTGGTAAACACACATGCATGTCTTTACTGAAAAAAATGATTTAGGAAATAAATGATTGTTGTGGATGGAAGGCAATAGTTCCAGTGAATTCCTGTGATAACATCCAGTGATACTATTGGGTCAACTTCCCCTTTCTGTTTTTAAAGTATTTATTGAAGTGTAATAAGGTTTTCCAGGTAAAGTGAATATAACTTACAAGCTTTTGCATCCTAGAAAAATACCATCCGTGTAGATGGTCAGGTGTTAACTGATTTCTCGCTGGCTTGAACACATGACATAACCTCTCTGACCAGGTTCTTCCGGAAAATGGGCATCTACAAGCTCTTAAGTTCTTTGGAATGGTTCAGTGAGAAAAGAGATTATGTATTATTCGTTATTCCTTTTCTATGTGGTCGTATTCATGGAATGAATGGTTATTAAGCACCTCCCAGAGGCGAGCATGGCTATAGTGGAGAGTGGAGGAGAGGTGACTCTGCTGGTGTGTTAAGAGTCAGGAAAAGAAAGCTTGGGAGGGGCAGGCAGTGAGCATGCCCGGAGCAGCAGGCAGAGGGGTTTGGCTGCCATCTTACCCAGGGGAGTTGAGGAACTATGTCCATGGAAAGGTAGCATGTGACATTCCCTGCATGTCATGAACGATGAACCTATGCAAGGCGCAGTACGATGGCAGAGATTGGAGGAAGAACAGGAATCCACCATGATGCAAGCTTCGATTGCCTGAGGTGGTGGAAGGAAGCGGGTCTGATACAGTTCCGGAGGCCTCTGGAAGTAGCTTTTAACAGCGATGTCAACAGCAGGATTAGTGAATGGCGGTTTTTAATGAAGGAGAGCCAAGAGCTGAATAATTCAATGGCAGACGGCAGCCAGGGTTGCAGGCCTGGGAGAAAACTACCAGGTCGTCTTCAAGATGGTCCCTGAGGCTGGAGAGCTAGGGGATACGAAGTGGTTAGATTCTCTGTGTATGGTATCCCCTGAGATTAAGACTGGGGGTACTTGGGGGAGGGAGACTTGTTGTACGTAAGAGAAGTGAAGGAGGACCCCAAGGTTTTGGCTTAAGCAACTGGTAGTAGGAGTTGTTCCTCTCAAAGAGGAGGTAGCCATCAGGAGAGGTCGCTACTGTGGAAATTTTGAGGTTAGTTTGGAGCTGATAAGGCAGTGGTGTTTGTTGCATAATCACGTGGACAAACTGAATGGCTAGTTGGATATTTTAGTTCTGGAGACAGATTTAGGCAGTATACATTTGATGAATATTTGAGATAATTCAATACCAGTATCTATTTTTTATGTAAGCAAGAATTTCTAGTACATTCCTGGAACAATGTCAGCGTGGTTTATTAACTTATTTGTTTGGTCTAGGCTGTGGTAGATGAGACGGTAAAAGAGGTAAGGGGAAGGAGTCTTTCATTGTTTCCAAAACTGTGAACTGATTTCCATGAACAAAGTCAGATGAGAAACAAAACTGGAAACAAGTTGACTTTGTCTATTATTTGTCTCAAAATCAGATTGACCTCCTAAAAGAAGAATGTTTGAATTAAGTATCATTTTCTGAGAAAGGACATTTGTTCAAAACCCCAAATAAACTTTACCTAAATAGAGACCTCTATTGACAATCAAGGCTTTTCCTGCAATACCACAGGGACAAATGTGCTACAATACTCCAAATCAAAACAGCAATTAGAAAAAATAATACAACAGGAGTACAGAGCATCCTTAAATATATCTGAGCTTCAGCACTCAGACGATGTAGCCTAGGAAACCAAAATTCTCCCAGGCACAAATATTGTGAAACATAGTCCTCTAAAATGTGCTCAAAATCCACCTGCATGTTTAGATATCAAGGACTTTCTAAGCTCTTCAAAAACAAAAGCAAATACAAATAAGTATTTCCACTTTCCATTCATCCTGACTAAAACCAACAGAAACAATCCTAAAAAACACATGGAATCTCAGCCCCAAAAACGGTTACAATTTATTGAGGCAAAATTTGAATGTGGTAGCCTGTTTCCTCTCACCTAGGAAGAAGCAGAGCTGAGATTTCCATGTCCACACTAACCTCAGGCAGAGCTAGCTTTGGATTGCAGTATCAGTACATTGTGTATCATCGACAAATGAGTACATAATTAAATACATAGTTGACATTTGGCAAATGAATTGCTTGTCACCAAAATGTCCTATTCTTTTTAATAGACAATCATACTTGACAAAGTTTCACATGAGCCTCCAGGGAAGGTCTCAAATCTCATGAGGATTATTGCTTGCTAGGAAAAAAAAATCAGCCATGTGGCAAGTATTAAAGGAAACAAAACAATAAGGAATTAGGAAGGGTTATACTTAGAGTTAACACTAAGCCAAACCATTTTTAAAGGCTTACTTTTATGGACAGTCTCAGAGAAAAGTCAGACAGATACTTCCAGACTGAACCTTTTTTAAATTATTTATACAACAATATAATGAAGTATTTTAAAGGTAATGAAAGATTAAATAAATGCATTCATGAACACTTATTTGCATTCTGACAGCCTCCTATGTTAATGTATTATTTAAACATTCATAAGAAAGGAGAAATGTCTGAAAAAGAAATTGTCAGCAAGCTGAGCGCCAGTGGCTCACACCTATAAGCTTAAGATATTCAGGAGGTTGAGATCTGAGGAACAAGGTTCAAAGTCTGCCAGGACAGCAAAGTCCATGAGATTCTCACCACCGTCAGAAGTGGAAGTGTGTCTCAAGTGGTAGAGCACTAGCCTTGAGCAATAAAAACTTAGGGACAAGCCCCAAGGGGTTCAAGTCCCAGGACTGGCACAATCGGCGAATCATTAGCCTAACCATCCATGCTTCTGTATACCTTTGGCAATTCAATCTGAAAATCATTAGTAATATTATAAATTTTGATCTTTCACAAAAATCCTAGAATGTGTCGACTCAGGTCATAGTTAAATCACATTCCATAGCAGTTTTCATTGCTTAATTCTAGCAAATTATGTCTGGGAGGCACCCAGGAATCACAAAACTTAAGGGTAAGTGGGAGGTGAGCTCTATCCCAAAGTTTTTACCCAAAGACTTAGCCCCCTATTTCCTCCCACCCCTGGGAATCTCCAGCATCTAGGATGGCCTTTTTGCTTTAGTTAGTCTTCAGATGGGGGTTTCATGCTTCCCCCCACCTCAGGCTGGCCTCAGATGGAAATCTTCCCACCTATCCCTCCCACATGGACGGGGCATACAAGCATGCCTGGCTGGTTCTTTTTCTTTTTTCTTTTTGGTGCTGATACTAGGAGTTGAGCCCAAGGCCTCGTGCTTGCTATGCAGGTCCACTCTCACTTGAGCACTCCTCTAGACCCTTTTGCACTGGCTATTTTTGAGGTAGGACCCTGCTTTTGGCTTGAACTGCAGTCCTCCTATTTGCGTTCCCCCCAAGGGTTGGGGATGACAAGCACGTCTAATTTCTTGGCCCAGGCTAACCCTGAATCACCGTTCTCCTATTCCCACCTCCACAACACGCTGGATTACAGCAGTGAGTTGCTGCACCTGGCCTTCCTTTGTTCACATCTGCCATGAATCCCCGTATCAATCATATGTGTAGGTATCTGCCAGAGGATGAGAAGGGAAGGAGAAGAACACACAGCTGCCATCTTCTCCCCCTCCCCCAGCTGGCATCTCTGCAAGTGATGACAAGTGTGGGAGCTTCCCAGGAGAGGCGTCTTTCATGTTAGTCCACCCAAGTGTGTGCAAGTGGCAACAGAGGGTCCTGGCTATAAAACAGCTGTGGAGATGCCAGCAATAACAGCCCAGCGTTCTATGATTCCCAGCCCAGCAGCTGAGGACTGGATCCAAGGAAGCCTGAAGACTGCTTCATGCACAGCCTCATTTTTGTTTTGTTTTGTTTACTTGTTGTTTTTGAAATAGCATCTTCCTATGTAATCCAGGCTAGCCTTCAACTCAGGATCCTTCTGCCTCGATCTCCCTGGGTTATAGCTATGTATCGTTATATCTGGCTCCAAGAGATAGTCTTCATTTGACCTAAGTTCTCTTGTGCCCTACAAGTCTTACCACTGCTCTCTTACCCAGCTGGTGGCAGTCTTTTATTTAGGTACTGGGGTTTACAAGTTTATTTGGCACTCATTGATTAATCAAGATACTCACAGCTGCATGACCAAATACAGGTGATTGGGGCTTTCATAAATGTCTTCCAGAGCCACGATGTTCTCATGCTTAATCCTGGAAGACAACAAAGAAAGCACACACACGGAGGTTAGTACAATCAGACCCTGAGCCATCAAAACATGTCACAAAAGCAAAAAGTTACAAGACAAAATTCCACGTCCTTTACAGGACATTCGAGACTCTCCACTGTCTTTCTCTCAAACTCTTTCCACACTCACACCTCAATACAATATGTGTCCTTCATCTTTAGGCTTCTTTGTTCCTAAGGCTCTATGGCCTACAATTCAGCAGAAGAGAGTCAAACCCTCTCTATATCCTGCCATCTTTTAGGGCCTAATTCAAAGGCCTGCGCCCTGGGTTGGCATCCAATCCATTCCTCTTCTGTGATCTGCCAATGACCACCAGAGACTCTTCTGAGCAGCCACCTGTGAGAACAACACCCATCTGCGTGCACAGCCATGTGAGGACCTGTGCATTCCAGGGAACGCTTTGGTGATCATGTGCATGAATCCAGACCAGGCTAGTTCCCAGGCAAGCTGCAGCATGGCTTTCCACAGGCAGCCTCAGCTTCTCCCGCAAGACTGGAAGAAGTGCACGCTCTCAGGTCCCAACAGGGTTATACAAAACCAGAGTCTCTGAGAGTGGAAGCCAGGAATCTGTCAGGGCTTTTTTTTTGTTGGGGGGGAGGAGGAGGAGCAAGTATGGTAATGGGAATTGAACTCAGAGTCTAACTCTTCTAGAAGGTGCTCTACTATTTAAGCCATAACCCCCTCCCTTTTCTTAGCATTCATTATTTTCAAGGTAAGGTCTTGCCATATACCTGGAGCAGCCTGTGGCTGGAATCCTCCTATTTTACTTTCCCATGTCATTGCAGATGGTAGATACATGTCCCTGCTCCAAGCCATTGTCCAGCCCATAGCTAGGATGCTGATGTCACTTTGCTCAGCCATTGGTTGAGATGGACTCTCACCAACTTTAATGCCCGAGCTGGCCTTACACCATAATCCCTTGATCTTCATCTCCCAAGTAGGGAGGGTTACAAGCTTGGGCCACCGCTCCCAGCTGGAAATCTGTGTTTTAATAAGACCCTCCGATGAGCTGTGTGCCTGAGAAATGGTACTTCAATATGCAAAGGAATTGCCCGGGGATCCTGTTACAAGGCGGATCCTGATCGGCTATCTATCAGTGGCACTGGACTGGGGCCTGGTCATCTGTATTTCTCACCAGCTCCCAAGGGATACCCGGGCTGCTGGCAGAGGACCATACACTGCATAGCAAAGTTTCGGCTTAAGCAGCCCAGAGGAAGGAAAAGAGCCTACATGTACCCCTGGAATTATCCATTAACAGCAATTTCTCCTCAGAATCTAAGATTTGATGTTTATATAATGCATTAGAAAGAAGAATCATTTGGTTACTCAATGAGCTAATTAGCTCTTACCAAAGCCATTCTCTGATTATCACTGCCAAATGATTTAAAAACAAGTCTGGAACAAGCAGGTTCTCGTGAGCCCCTTGAAAGCAGAGATTACATGATTCATTCTGTTTCCCCTTTGTGCCTAGTACAGGCCTGCTTAATAAATATTTACTTGATGCATGAATGATATTTAAAGGTCGTGGCCATTACATAGCAAGAAACAACATTATGGATTTCCTTAGGGAAAATGAGGGCATTTTCCCCAAGTAAGAGATGTCATAATCTCAAAAAGAAATTGATAAGGTAGAATGAACAAGAGTAATATCCTGCCTTTGGTATTAAAAAAGAGAGAGAGAGAGAGAGAGAGAGAGAGAGAGAGAGAGAGAGAGAGAGAGAGAGAGAAGAGGAGAGGAGAGGAGAGGAGAGGAGAGGAGAGGAGAGGAGAGGAGAGGAGAGGAGAGGAGAGGAGAGGAGAGAAGAGAAGAGAAGAGAAGAGAAGAGAAGAGAAGAGAAGAGAGAGAAACAAGATAATTAACTATGAGTGGCATTGCTTTGCTTTGCTTTCCCTAGCTCTTATTTGTTAATGGAGTTGTTTGCATGAGCAGAAATAATTACACTAAATTCACATTTCACTTACTTCCTATGGGGATTGCCTACCTATTTGTCAGCGTGGTAACTGAATGAGTTGAGCCAAACAGTATCAGTAATAAAGTGTGCCACGCAGAAAACAAAGAGGGCTTGCTCAGAGACTGCCAAGTTCTTAGACATTTGTGCTATTACTGGAAATATATGAAAGTATATGAGAACAGAAAAGCATATACTGCGTGGATTTTCACATATATACGTATATAAAAATTTCCAAGAAAATCCATCACATGGGCATAAAAATTTCCACACATCCAAACTGATTGGTAAGTTACAAGTTCTGTGGGAAACTGAAAGGTATTACATGGAGGATTGCTACACCAAATATAGGGGATATGGCTACATTTGGATTCTAGATTACAACTAATACTTGAGTACAAATATATTCCAAATATTGCATTGCTGTTCCTCTAAAATTCAAGTGTCACTGTGTACACTATGCTTTTAGATGCTAAATCACTCAGTGAGCTTCCTAGAGACGGGCACCTGCAGTTCTAGCTCTCCTTGGAAGCTGAGCCAAGAAGGCTGCTTGAACCCCAGTGTTCACCTTAGCAGTTATTACAGATTCAATTAGATATACAAAGAAGCAACTGAGCACAAGGCATTTGCCTAGCCAAAATGATGGACTGGAAAAAATTGAAAGATCATACACCTTGCCCTGGACACAAGACAGGGACGTTAACATGTTGTTCAACCTGCCAGGTCCTACGCAGTGATGACTAGAAGTTGATTCAATTCACTAGAGCACTGCAGAGAAGAACGGCAGATGACAAGGCAATCCCAAACAGCAACCCTAAAATCACTGGAAAGATGTTATCTTTCTAATGTGTCCAGGGGTCAAGAAAATCAAGTGATCACTCACTGAGTATGTCATGTGTCCAGTAGAACATTAAAAATCATAGGGTTTTACCTTCCAAAAGCTTTTAGAGGACCAGGAAGCAATTACAAAAGAATTAAGTGCTATACTCTGTGGAATTACCTGTAAGTGAAAACACTGCAGTCCTATTAGGTTAGATTTCTAGAGAAGACCCAAGTAAAGAGATGAGGTCTGTACTTTCACTGAAACCATACACAGATCGAAACACAGTGATTGTTGGTGACTTTAACACGCCACTCTCACCTTTGGACAAATCAACAAGGCAAAAACTCAACAGAGAAACCTTAGAATTGAACAACTATATAGACCAACTAGATCTAACAGACATCTGCAGATTATTCCACCCAGCAACAACACAATATATGTTTTTCTCAGCAGCACATGGAATATTTTCCAAAATAGACCACAAACAAACCTGGACATAAAACAAACCTGGACAGATTCAGAAACACTGAAATGACTCCCTGCACTCTCTCAGACCACAAGGGCATCAAATTGGAACTGAACACACATCTCCACCAACAAAAACCCTGTAACTCACGAAGATTGAACAACACATTGTTGAATCACCAATGGGTCATCGAAGAGATCAGAACAGAAATCCAACAGTTTATGAAATTTAACAAAAAGGAGCACACAAAATACCAGCTCCTTTGGGACATGGCAAAGGCAGTACTCAGAGGAAAATTTATAGCTCTGAGTGCCTACAATAACAAATTGGAAAAATCACAAACCAACAATTTAATGTGTCACCTTAAGCTCCTGGAAAAAGAGCAACAAACCAACCCTAATCCCACTAGAAGGAAGCAAATTATTAAAATCAAAGCAGAATTAAATGAATTGGAATCCAAAAAAACTATAGAAAGAATCAACAAAACAAGGAGTTGGTTCTTTGAAAGAATTAACAAAATTGACAAACCCTTAGCAAATGTTACCAAAAAAAGAAGGGAGCATACTGAAATAAAATCACTGACGAAAATGGTAATATCATGACAGAAATTACTAAGATCCAGAGTATCATGAGGGAATACTTCTCAAACCTTTAAGCCAACAAATTTGAGAATCTAGAAGAAATGGACGAATTCCTAGCCAATATTAACATACCACACTGAACCAAGAAGAACTAACACAACTAAACAGGCCCATTTCAAGCATTGAAATAGAAATGGCAATAAGAGACCTTCCACCTAAGAAAAGCCCAGGGCCAGATGGATTCACAGCTGAATTCTATAAGGTCTTCAAAGCAGAGCTCACACCAACACTCATCAAGCTCTTCAATGAAATTAAAAATGAAGGTTCTTTACCAAACTCATTCTATGAAGCCAGTATAACCCTCATCCCCAAACCAGACAGAGATTCATCAAAGAAAGAGAACTATAGACCTATTTCTTTGATGAACATCGATGCAAAACTTCTCAACAAAATACTGGCCAACCGTCTACAACAACTTATCAAAAAAATTATACACTAAGATCAAACAGGATTCATCACAGGGAGGCAAAGCTGGATCAACATACGCAAATCAATTAATATAATTCAACACATCAACAGGAGCAGGGACAAAAATCACATGATTGTCTCAATAGATGCAGAAAAGGCATTTGACAAGATCCAACACCCCTTTATGTTAAAAGCTCTGGAGAAACTAGGAATCCATGGAACATTCCTCAATATAATAAAGGCTGTGTATGACAAACCCACAGCTAGTATTATACTTAAAGGCGAAAAGCTAAAGCCATTCCCTCTAAAATCAGGAACGAGACAAAGATGCCCACTCTCTCCACTCCTCTTTAACATGGTACTAGAATTCCTAGCCAATGCAATAAGGCAAGAAGCAGGCATAAAGGGGATCCAAATAGGGAAAGAGGAAGTAAAACTTTCCCTCTTTGTAGATGACATGATCCTGTATTTAAAGAATCCTATAGATTCTACTCCCAAGCTTCTTGAGCTGATTCAAAACTTTGGAAAGGTAGCAGGGTATAAAATTAACCCTCAAAAATCAATTGCCTTCCTCTACACCAACAGTGAGAGTAATGAGGCAATAATCAGGAAAGAAACTCCTTTCACAATAGCCTCAAAGAAAATAAAATACCTAGGAATTATCTTAACCAAGAATATAAAGGACCTTTTTGATGAAAACTTTAAAACCTTGAAAAAGGAAATAAAAGCAGAACTGAGGAAATGGAAAAACCTCCCATGCTCCTGGATTGGAAGAATCAACATCGTGAAAATGACAATCTTGCCAAGGGCTATCTACAAATTCAACGCAATACTCATCAATATCCCAATGTCATTCTTTAAAGAAATAGAAGAGGCAATCCAAACTTTCATATGGAATAATAAAAGACCCCGTATAGCAAAAACACTTCTTAGCAGAAAGAACAGCGCTGGAGGAATTTCAATTCCAAACTTTAGACTCTATTACAGGGCTATAATTCTCAAAACAGCTTGGTACTGGCACAAGAACAGGCCTGAAGACCAATGGAATAGAACTGAGGACCCAGATATTAAACCACAGACCTATGGCCACCTAATCTTTGACAAGGGAGCCAAAAAAATAGAATGGAAGAAAGACAGCCTCTTCAACAAGTGGTGCTGGCAGAACTGGTTAAGCACATGCAGAAAACTAAAGTTGGATCCTTCTTTGTCACCCTGTACTAAAATTAACTCCAAATGGATCAAAGACCTGGAGGTAAAAGCCGACACACTGAAAACTTTACAAGAAGGAATAGGAGATACACTAGACCTCCTTGGCACAGGTCGAAACTTTCTTAATAAGGACCAAGAATCACAACAAATCAGAGAAAGGCTGGATAAGCGGGACTGCATTAAACTGCAGAACTTTTGTATGGCAAAGGACATAGCTAGTAAACTAATTAGGAAGCCTACAGAGTAGGAGAAGATCCTCCCCAACCATACAACATACAAAGGCCTCATATGCAACCTTTCTATTAATTACAATAAAAAATAAAAAAGAGATGAGGTCTGAAATGGGAGGAATCAAGGTTGAATAAGCAAGCTTGAAAATATTCACATAAATCTTTCAATAGCCTCTTAAATGTCTCTTACTAAAAGTAGTTTAAGTACTTTGGAGCTTTGGAGTCTGGTAAAAGAAATCCCACTGGCTTCCCATGGGCTGTCTTCAATTGTTTTATCCTACTCTTTTGAGACACAAATGCTAAAGCTGACATTTTCAAATCTACAGTATCTAGATTATCTCCACAAAATGCCATATAAATATCCACACATTTCTACGAGTAGGGTAAGATCTAGTCCACAAATGCTGACACATGGTTGATTCTCTCTTCCCATTATTCACTCAACAAATACTTATCAAGTACCTACCGAGTGTGTCAGGATCCATGCTAGACAGTATGAGTGCAATGGTGGACAAGGCCTAAGAGTGAGTTTCAGTCCCCATGAGCACAGGCTGAGCTAAAACCCTCCTGGGAGAAGACTTCTATTCACTGGGAACCGGCCTGCTGGCAAAGAACAGCTACTTTGGGAAAAACAGAATAAATTCCCATCTTCCTGTGAAGAGTCGAGGGTTATTATGCTCCATGTCTTAGCCTTCTTCGAGTTGATCTATGCTCTTCACCCATGGCCCAGATGCCTCTCATCATTCCATCACCACTCACTTATCTAGACTGCAGCATTTGCAGCCAATGTGAAATGTGGTAATCAAGGAAAGGGATCAAATAACAGAGGAGCTCTACGCATCCTATTTCTGCATACAATGGATCAGCAGTAAGGGTGTGTGTCAGAACTCCACAGTACCCCATCAGAACCCCACGTCAAGATAACCCACTGATGAGCAGCTTTACATGCTGTCTAGTTGCAAGTTTGACAGTTTTATCCAGCCCATATTTTATCATCTTATCCATAAGGGGACAATTAGATGCTTTGTTGAAATGGCATGTCTCAGCTGTACATACCACGTAAGACTATTTAGAAGGGAAATGGGATGTTTGAGAAGGTTTTTTCTTGGCAAACTCGTGTTAGCTCCTAGCAACCACTACCGTCTTTACTAAATGGTCACAAACCATCTGCTTTATTTGCTAGTCCAGAATCTTACCATGCATTACAGTCAAGCATATCAGTCTATGGATCTCAAATTCTACCATTTTCACGTGTGGAAAATTTAACAACATTCTCTCACATTGTTCCCTTGAACGTCTCAACTGGGATTCTTTTTGATGAAGTGCAATTTCCTCAGAGCTTTGGGATATAACAAAACAAAATCTAGCTGTGAATAAATTTTATCATTTTCTTTAGGACCTACTTACATACTCCTTTAGTCTACCATTTATTGAGTGTTAACTATATGTCAAAATTATACTCTGGGGCTAGGAATGTGGCCCAGTGGCAAAGTACTTGCCTAGCATGCATGAAGTCCTGGGTTCAATTCCTCAGTACCTCATACACAGAAAAAGCCAGAAGTGGCAGAGCGGCTCAAGTGATAGAGTGCTAGCTTTGAGAAAGCTCAAAGACAGTGCCCAGGCCATGAGTTCCAGCCCCAGGATTGGCAAAAGAATATTATATTTTGTTTGGTTCTGGAATATGCTAAGCAAGTGCTTTACCATTGAATTACACCACTAGTTCCTAACAGTTTGGCTTTTTTATAAACATATTTCACCTGGCACTGGTGGCGCATACCTATATTTCTAGCTACTCAAAAGGCTGAGATCTAAGGATCATGGTTCAAAGCCAGGCTGGGCAAGAAAGTTTGTGAGACTCTTATCTCCAATAAACTACCAAAAATTCCAGAAATAGAGCTGTGGCTCAAATGGTAGAGCACTAGCCTTGAGCAAAAGTTCAGGGACAGTGGCCAGGTCCTGAGTTCAAGCTGCAGACCCAGTGCACACATGCACAAACAGCATATATTTTACTGAACATTAACAACACCAAGCAGATGTTACTTTCCACAATTCCAAAATAGACAAGAAAACGATAAAGGAGAGGCCAAGATCATGAGGTTAAAGTATTCCAAGGTCATATAATTTATAGCTGGAAACATCAAGACCATATTATAGAGCTTATTCTCTAACACTAAGTTATAATGAGAATATCCAGGAGTTAATATAGATAGACTCAAGAATTGTGGAGCAGAGACAGGAAAAGTTGAATGAGAAAGCAGCATGTGAGCCTCCATGCAAGAAAATCCCAGAGAGAGCCAGGAAAACATTTCCAAATTAATTCATGCAAAAAGTAAAAAAAAAAAATCAGTGCCAAATGTATGAATAGGCCCCATTTCAAAGCCCCCAAGCTAGAGGAAATATCAGGACCCAAAGATGCACATGCCATTGAATAAACTGAATATGCTCATAGGAGCTGATTAACAACGTCATCTTCCCCTCCACCCTCATCTTCCACGGTTCAAAAACCACGTATTTAAACTTCATGTTTAACAAGGGAAATAAAACACATAGGAGGATGGGAGAGAAAATGAATTCAGCATTTTTTTCTCATTCTATCAAGGTTCATTGATCTGGAGGAAGGCATTTTGAGATACCCAGAATCAGGAGTCTCTAGAAATGAAAACTTTTCTACATAGGTCAAAGAAGCCATATGAGAATAAGAAAGGGAAGAAAGGATAGACAGGTGATTAAAAATATTACCAAGTAAGGCAGAGAAGAGATGGGTAGGAACAGATCTTGCCACTGTTTCAAGGGTACAAGTCGAAAGTTCTATCAATGAGTCCCAACCCAACCATCTTCCAGTCCTCTTGGGCACTTCTGGGTTCACAGTGTCACTCACAAAAGCCCCCCCTCGGGGACAGTGGGAAGCAAGCCATTTCTAGATATAGTCATTCACCACATATCGTTCTTGCTTTTTCTTTTTTTATTTTTTTTATATATTCTTTTTTTTGCCAGTCCTGGGATTGAGCTCAGGGCCTGAGCACTGTCCTTGGACTTTCTCAAGGCTAGAATTCTACCACTTGAGCCTCAGCACCACTTCCAGCTTTTTTCTATGTATGTGGTACCAAGGAATCGAACCCGGGTCTTCATGCATGCTAGGCAAGCACTTTAACCACTAGGCCAAACTCCCAGCCCCGTTCTTGCTATTTCTAAATAGCCAAAACAGTTTACATTATATTCACATAGATAAAAAAGTCCAATGTATCATATTTTCTAGAAATATCCATTAAGAATAAAAGCCACTCTAGGAATGACCAGAATTCCAGATACAGAGCTTCACATCACTTCTCTTTGCTGTCAGCAGATGGAGCCATCATCAATGGAGCTAGGGGAACAAAGACCTAAATCAAGTCACAGCTTCAACTTGCAGGTCTGTTTGGTTGTTGTTGATGGTGGTCTTGAAGAATGAAGTACCTCGTTCTCCTTCATTATAAATGTATCTTTTCTTTGAATCGTTAAGTGATAAAATCTCTGGCATACAGTGGTCCATAGTTTCTTGAGAGCATCCTTCTCAGGGACTCAGTACCACGTGCGGTAGGTACAAGGGGTGAAGAAAGGTTCTGGAGCTTACAGTGGTAGTAGGTACTCTGGGGAAAAAGCCATCTCTGTCTCTATTTAACAATGTTCTACTCACATCACTTTCTAGAGTCTCAGCTTCCAGCTCCAGAAATGATTTAACTGAACAGTACACTCTAACAAAGTTCTTTCCAGCACCACCAATCAATGACTCTAAAATTTTGAGGCCAAGTTCATTAAGGTACATAACAAGACCTGCAAACCTTCAGTCTAATCCAGCATTTATTAAATATTCTCTGGAACAGTGTTTTCTATATGGAAATCTTGTTACATCTCCTGCTTTGAGAAGCTCCTCTTCTGTGTAGTTAAGTTTGTCAGTTACATTTCCACTAGAACAAAATTTCTGAGATAAAAAGTCATCTGCATAGAAAAAGGCCTATGTCTTCTTCCCTACTTAGCCTCCTCATGCCTTCAACCAGGAAGAAAACAAACAAGTGATGTTTCTCATGTCCCAAAACATCTCCAGAAGGCTAGTTGTCTTCAGTCCAAAGTTGAAACAAATTAGAGGCAGTTCAGTATAAAAAATCTAGTACTTGGCAGGATGAAGGAACAATTAATTCTGGCCTTTAACTTTTCCTTTCTAAGGAGTCACAGTATCTCCCTTGAATCTCCTGTATTTAAGTTAACACATTCATATATACTTGCATATCACCCAACATGTTTACTTACAAATGTATAAGCTATCTGTATGGCAAAGGACATAGCTAGCAAATTAACTAGAAAGCCTACAGAGTGGGAGAAGATCTTCACTAACCATACAACAAAGGCCTCATATCTAAAAAATATCAACAGCTCAAAAAACTGAATCACTCCAAAACTCCAAAGAAACAACCATCCCATTAAAAGATGGGCCAAAGATTTAAAGAGAGTCTTCTCTGAGGAAGAAACAAAAATGGCCTATAGACACATGAAGAAATGCTTGACATCTCTGGCCATAAAAGAAATGCAAATCAAAACAACTCTAAGATTCCACCTCACTCCAGTTAGAATGACCAGGATCAAGAAAACTAATAACAACGGATGCTGGAGGGGCTGTGGCCAGGAGGGATCACTACTACACTGTTGGTGGGAGTGCAAACTCGTTCAACCACTATGGAAAGCAGTATAGCGGTTCCTCAAAAGACTAAACATAGAGCTCCCCTATGACCCAGCAATTCCACTACTTGGCATTTACCCAATCGTCCAGAAACAAAGACATACTAAATCCACCAGCACAACAATGTTCATTGCAGCACTATTTACCATAGCAAAGATATGGAACCAACCCAGATGCCCCTCAGTTGATGAGTGGATCAACAAGATGTGGTATTTGTACACAATGAAATTCTATGCTGCTGTCAGAATGAACGACATTGCCCTATTTGTAAGGAAAACTCATATTAAGTGAAGTAAGCCAGACTCAAAGGAACATACTCTCAGTGGTTTCTCTCATTTGTCATAATCAGTAGAAACCTTGGGCTCTCCTAGCAGAGATTTACAATAGAACAAAACCTAGATACATTAGGCTAGATAGTATGATGTTAAATGAAAGGACCTCCAGGATATAGACACAAAAGCTGTATAATGAGTGATTGTTGTCCTTCATGTACTATGTTATCTCTCATCTCTTTTGTTGTCCCTTGGTTATCTCATATTGTTACAGTATTTCACCTTGTTATCTGATATATTGTATATATGCTTGATGGGTTATTTGAAATTAGATAGGGAAGGGGGAAAACAAAACGAGAGACAATGGGGGGGAGGGAAATGGGGACCACAATATGAGAAAGGGTATCAATGTATGTGAAGTAATGCACCTTATATCTGGTGAATATAATGTAACCCTTCTATTAACTGCAATAAAAATATATGAAAAAAACAATGTATAAGCTAAATCTAGCCTCCTCGTATAAAAGAAAACACACATCATTTGTCTCTCTGGTTCTCAAAAGGGGTGAGGAATGGACAAATAAAGAGAAGAAGTGGGGAAGAATGCAGTCGCGAATCCGATGAGAAGGGGCTGGCAGGAAAGGGATGGGTGAGACTGTTGAAGGGGTGGTACGGATCAAGATATACTGTATTTATAAACTGTGTTGTTAAATGACAACTCTGCTGTAGGGCTAAAGATCATTTAACAAATAAAATATACAATAAAGGTAAGATTCAGGGTGTCCAAAGGATAAAGGCTCAAGGCCATATGGCTTATAGGCTGTTATTCTCAGGAAAAATCATGAAAATTTGACAACTTCCAACTGGTTGCCTGTAACCTTAGCTTGTAAGATTCTTAGTTAGTCTTTGAAATGCTAACACACTTAAGAGTCTGCTGTAATCTCCTTTTTTGGGTTTTGGCCCAGTTGCTGAAAGGTAATATGTGTGCTTGGAGTGATTTTACATGAGGACAGCCACCTGGAGTCTTGGAGCACATTAACATTTGACCCCCTTGGAACAGGAAGCCGGCCTTGTAAGCTGCGTTTACCAGCTCCCCAGGCGTCTTAGTCCAGGCTCAACATGGATCCTTCTTGTATGAATGCGGTTAATTTCATGTCACATCTGGGCTGGAGTCTAAAGCTCCCTCACATCTGTTTTGTGCCTTCACACTGAAGACACAAGACTAGGGCTCACCAAATTTCTTTGAGGCTTCTAACTCATGATTGCATGCACTTACGTGGCCAAGGGCAGACATGCAGGAGAATCTTGCCCTTTCGTTCCTTCTTGGAGTACCCTGTGCTGTCTCTATGCCGATGCCCACTGTGAGGAGTCCTGATTTCCAAACTTTCAAGGCTAGACTTGGCCCATAGGTGCTCGAGTGCTGGCTCTGCTGCCCAGCCTGGCAGCAGTCCGGCTGTCATAGAGCCATGGAGACCTTGGGAAGGAAACCGGAGGCCCCAGAGCTGCTGCTTCCACTTATTACCCTTCTTGCCAGATGCTTCTCCCTTTTCCTCCATTCCCTCACTAACCTTCCTCATTTCCTGTTCCTGAGCCCTGACCCCCACACCCCTGCGAGGTAAGAATGCCTGATTTATGTCACAGTGGTGAGTTTCTGGGAGTATCAAGCCTTTAGACCCAGGCTGCCATCTTGACTTCTGGTGACCCTCCCATTTCATGAGCATCTATTGCAGTGTATCTGCTTGGTTTACTTCCTACCCACCATCAGCAGGAAAGTTCATTATTTTTAGGGCAACTCCAGGAAGTCAACAAATATACTCAGGCAAGGAAGGGGAATTGGAGACATGACAGCACCTTCCTCAAAATGTCATAAATACCCCGTGTTTGTGGATGCTTCTGTGTCTCCTTGTGCTAAGAAAGCATAGACAGGCAGTTCCTACCCTTCACTGGCCACCAAATAAAACCCTACCTCTTTGTTCTAATGCCCTCTGCTGTGTTCCAAGGGGTATGGAAGTAAGACTTGGCTTGGCACATGTTGGGTAATACGTTCATACACATAAAGAAGCACCAGGGCTTGTCACTAAAGCAGCTGGAATGTGATAGCTTATCTATAGAGCAGCAAGAAAGCTGTGAAAGAAAAAGATGGTAAAACTAGGAAGAAGAAAAACAGAGGAAGGGGGAAGTTAAGCTTGCCTTGAATAACCAGCTGGTATCTGTTCCTTTTTCAGAATTCAGAGTGGGGGCCCTTGCTAAATGGCCCTTGGTGTTTTAGGAAAGCACCTGCATTTAGAAAGAATGCTCAAGAGTTAAATTATTTTTGTTGTAGCTTTTTTTTTTGCATTTCAGTAATTAATGTTTTGACACAGTCCGTTTGGGTCAGATGAGACTTTAGAAAATCAGGCACAGTCTAATGGAAGAGATGCTTCGTGTTGGGGACTCATGAGGGCGTTTGGTGTTTTTCAGTATAAGATCTGATCTTCTGAGCACTCTCGTGAGGGTGTGCAGTAAGGGCGGCTCTGCGTTCCTTCTTGAGAAAGGGCAAGTTTCTTCATAACCAAGATTCGCGTCATGATTAGCGAGAACAGGTTTTGCTTTGTTGATGATGTTTCAAAAAGAGGAGTGTGTTAAAGATATTACCTCTACAAATCTGCTGTATGACAGATGTGGTGCCAGGCAGCTCTGTGCTTATGTCTTATGACATCCTGCTAATAAAAGACAGTGACAACCTGAAGGGTATCAACTCTTTTAGAAGCTTCTCAGGGCGGAGCTTTAGAGCTATTTGCAAAAATCCACAGGACCCTGAGAAGAAACTACAGGCTACCAGGTTAGCTGCTATTCGGCTGGCTTTCTGTACTAGAACTCAGGAGAGAACTGGGGACACAGTTGTGCCTGGAGAGATGAGGAATTAGAGAAAGCAGTCATATGAAATGATCCTGATACCCGGGGATCCAGGCACAGGGTGTGTGGCAGTCGTGGCTCTCTTGTTCAGCAGAGCAGCTGATGTGCACATAGTGCAAACACAACACCTAGGAGGGCTGAGCCAGGCTAAGGTCACACACAGGCCACTGGGTACATATTAGGTGACACTGCCTTTACAGGGCTAGCATTAAGATTTTTTTTTGTTAATCTCTATACATGACATTTTATTAAGGTCACCTCTCACCAGTGATTTTCCATTTGGTTCCACATCTCTCGTCTTCTGGTTTCTCAAATATTTTAGTAAGTGCTAGTGAGTCTAACTTGCAGAAATCCACCTGCCACAGATACCAAATGCAACACTTTCAACACTCCCCAGGCATTACCTCGTGACCTCATTCACAGAATACAGCAGAGAACAGTGCTGGCAAATGGAAAGCACAGGTTTGCCTTGATCAAACACTACATTTCCCCTGTTTATGAATTGGAGCTCTAGGTAAGATTTTTGTTTTTTAATGTATGCTATTGGGACTGGGGCATGGCTCCCAGGTAAAGTACTTGCCAAGCATGTACAAGATCCTAAGTACATTTTCCAGCTCCTCAAACAGCAAAATATTCTGCTACTTAAACCTGAAGAACTCGAGTGCCTGTGGCACATGCCTGTCTGTAAAATGTAGCTACTCAGGAAGCTAGGTTATAAGGATCACAGTTCAAAGCCAGCATGGAGAAGAAAGTCCATGGAACTCATCTCCAATTAATCAGCAAAAACACGGGGATAAAGCTATTGCTCAAGTGGTAGAGTACTGGCCTTGAGCAAAAAATGATCAGGTACAGTGCCTAGGCTGTAAGTTTAAGACCCAGGACTAGCACAAAGAAGAAGACAAAGAAAGAAGAAACGTAGTAAAGAACAACAAACAGATAACTGTAAAAAAAAAAAAAAAAGCAGGGGAGGATAAAGGAAATCAGAAAGTAGCATAAGAATTCAGAAAGGGAGTTAAAAAAGTCTTTTCTCCCACTCAACCTAGTGAAAACTATTATTATTGTCACATCTTCAAATAGAAAGGAAAGACCTGCCTTCAGATGTTTCCAAAGATAGGGCTGGGCTGGGCTATATCTTCCTAGATCCCTTTGCCTCTTTAGAGTTTTATTAACAATCCAACTGCTGTTTTAACTTCAGGAGGAATCCGGCAATTCAAGGTGGCCATGGCAAGGGGTGTGGGGGAGGGGTGGAGTATGCACACATACAGGGAATTCTAGCTGCTTAAGCCCAGGCTAAAGGCAAAGAAAGGGTTATTGAATCTATGGAGCTGGGGCGATTGACTTGCTGGAAGCTGGTAGACAGCCAGCTCTGTTTAATCCACTCCATAGACAGGAAACTAGCAGAATGATGGAGCTCAGGGAAAGGATGCCAAGAATGTTGGAAGGAGTAAGAAACAACAAAAGTAGAGGAAGGAGTAAAGTGAGGGGCTTTCCTGAAAGAGGGAGGGAGGGAGGGAGGGTGAGTGTGTGTGTGTGTGTGTGTGTGTGTGTGTGTGTGTGTGTGTGTGTGTGTTCCCCAAATCAGAACTCTCTCTCAAGGTCACAGGGAAATGTCAGAAGATAGACAAAGCAGAGCCAAATGTGTGATGAAAAATTCGGGGTATCCATGGGGTATGTGGATATGGGGGATGTGAGGAATGATAAACAACAGTTGTGGGATCCTGCAGGAAGAGTGTGGAAGTAGATGAGCCTTCTAGTGTTTGTTGTTTCCTGTGTATTTATTTTATCTTCTGTTTTGTTGGCTGTAGGGCTTGAACTCAGGGCCTAGGTGCTGTCCCTGAGCTCTTTTGCTCAAGCCTAGCACTCACAGCGCCACTTCCAGTTTTCTGGTGGTTAACTGGACATAAGAGTCTCAAGGCCTTTCTTGCCCAGGCTGTCTTTGAGCCATGATCTTCAGATATCAGCCTCCTGAGTAGCTAGAATTACAGCTATTTTTTCCTCTCTCTCCCTCTTTTTATCCTTGAAGTGAGGGACAATTCCTGGTGACTTTCATCTTGACACCAATGTCTTAAGTCCGTGCTCAAATGTCACATGTCACAAGGACAGGAAGAGGGGACAGACAGTGCACAAGGAAACTGCTCTGCAGACTGGAGCAGGTGGAGGGCAGGAACGCAGACTGGTGACTCTCACTGTCTCCCTTTCTTGAGAAGTTCATTGCTTAGAGCAGTATCATGGGCCACAATCTGCCAAGAGCTTGCATAAAACACAGAGACCTAAACATTACAAGAGTTCAGAGGAGTGCCAGACTCCAGCTAAGATGTAGAGATGGAAAGATAAATAAAACCCAGTCCCCAACACCAGGTGGTTCCCAGGCCAGGGGGGAAAAGATGAGCATGTAAATATTGTAATACAGCACGTCCTATGACCTGCCAGAAAGCCAGATGCAGGGCTACAGAAGCACAAGCAGTCTAGTCTTTCACTCCAGGGTGACCTGCTCTGAGCATATGACTGAAGCATATAAAGAGGAATAGAGTTTGTGTCTCCAGACACAAAACAACGTGAAACATACGGACACGCAAGACAGGAGAATTGCCAGGTAGATGGTAGCCCACTGTTAGGGGAGACTGGGAAATGAGGAGAGGACAGGTGTCGCTGCCAGGTTCATTTGTGGGTTTTACACCAACAGAACAAAGAAGCAAATATGCAAGAGATAAAAAAAAGATTCCAGCTCTAGAACTAATAATATATATCTACATATATAAGAAATGGAAGCTAATAGTTTTCTGTTGCAGAGATTCTTAACTGAGCACTAAAAAAGTGTTCCCTATAAACCACGCTTAGAGTCTGGAGCCTCTCTCTCACTCAGATGGTATGGCTTTAAGCATGGAATTTCACTTTACGCTACTTTTACTTTCCCAAGTGGACAGTTCATTTACACTTCCCCTTTCATCACGAACAAGTGGAGAAAGTTGATTTGACTCTAGTGTAAATATCTAGATTTCCTAGGAGAATGAGACTGAGTCAGGTACTCTTAAATAGGCAATGATAGAAAAACCCGAGCTCTATAAACTGTCAAGTTCAGTCCTTTTGGTTGACACTTTCTTTCCTCTAAAGAAAAGGGAGATCATGAGAAAGAAATCACTACCTGTCATTTTTTAGGATTTTTTCTTCAGTTTTTTATGTATCTATATCTATGTATCTATTTTGATATATGTATAACATATATATATATTCTGAGTATTTGCTATTCTCTTCAGAAAGTATACTATATAAATACAAAGATACGCTCACCTCTACCAACAACAAACTTGTCAGTGGACAAAGTGCTTCCTTCCCTCCCCCTACCTCTCCCTTTTCTTTCTTCCCGCCTCCTATTTCTTTCTCTCCTTCCCTCCCTCCCTCCCTCCCTCTTTCCTCCCTCCCTCTGTCCCCCCTACCCCCGTCATTCTTTCTCTATGTATACTGGCCAGTCCTAAGGCTTGAACTCGGGGCCAGTCCCCGATCTTTTTTGTTCAAGTGCTCTAGCACAGCTCCACTTTCAGCTTTCAGGGCTAATTGTAAGACCTATCATTTGTAAGGAGCTTAAGTATGTACGGGACACAGGGAAAATCGTATTTCATGATAATAATTTGAAAAGCTGAAAATCAGGAAAGTGACCTGTAAAAATCTTTGTTTTGCGAGGAAGAAAAGGGAGATTCAATAAGCAGGGAGTTCACTGAAGGCCTCAGATTGTGTATTCATTCTCCTTCCTCCCTCCAAACATGCTTATTGGTGTCTGTTGCCTGTGAAATGAAAGCATGGCTACAGTTCTCTAGGTGTATTTAAGATGAGTAAACTTGTTTCTGTAGCGGAGGAGTTTTACAATTTCTGTAATGTTATAACAATATCTAGGGAGAGTTTTTCCAATTTCTACTTTTCTTACAATTGTGATCTGAGAGGGTTCTCTGGGGCTACACAGTCAGACAGAAACATGAACTATGAAAGTAAAAGGAGAATAAAATGCTCACCAGTGTCTTAGGAAATTACTATTTGAGTATAAGTTTCAGAGGGAAACATCTGCTAAAGTCAAGTATAGGAATGTTTTATGTTAGAAATCACCTCCCATCCCAAGACATGAATTTTTTATCCTGTTTCTGCACAAGAACGCTTAAGAGAACTTTTTAAAAATATAAGTAGCTCTTTCCATGGAAAAGTATTTTTCCCTTTAGTGAAAGATTAGATGCTTCTACTTACAACATTTCAATTACTATACACACACACACACACACACACACATATGCGTGAGAAATTACAAAACTCCTCCAATTGCCTGAAAAGGCTCTAAGCAAAGCCATGAGAATGGACAAGTTAACATTTCCTTAGGAATCTTTACTTCAAAGACAGCACTTTTGAATGAGTAAGTTCGTTTTTAAGTATTTCCGATGGTATGAAAGACCCAGGATTGCCTTTCTTAGTCCTACACATCTTTTCCTTGGGTGAACTCTTGGTTTTTCACTTGATGAACTTAATCACTTACATACAGCTTGCCCTGGAGGCAACCTAGCCCACTCCTGGTAGCAGTCTGGGGAATCTGGCTCAGATGAACAAAGGACTGGCTGCACTAGAAGCTACCAGTGGCCATCTCACAGCCACACAAAAGAACCAACTATTGCACAGAGCTGTACAGAGCAGAGCAGGAAAGAGCAAACACCAACTAAATGCAAGGCCACTGTCCATGGGAAAAGGGTCATATCAACCAACGAAACCCATTTCTTGTCTAGGCCAACTTGAACTTTGTCTTCGAAGCACCTCATAGTTCACATAGCTGGTTGAACAAGTGAAGAAGTTCGTGGATTCCTTATACACTCTTTAAGTCCAAATAAAAAGAAGTTATATTTCATACCTGGGTTTAGAAAAAAACAAAGTGAGAGTTAAACCCAATAATGAATGTTATAATCAAGATGCAGTATGCTCCTAAGTTGATGTTGAAACCCTCTGGGTCTAACTTAAAGATAATACAAAATAATAAAAATAATAACAAATGTAATTTCTACTAGTCATGTCTAAAAAAAAGGAGATAAATGGATGTGTCTGTCAACTAGAAAAAAATGAACCTCACACACTTCAGAAATATGTCCAACCACTACTAATGTCTGAGGCAAATGGTAATGATTATGCTAAGAAAATGACAGCTTTGTAGGAAAAAAAGTAATGGATTAAAAAGCTATTTATAAAGGTTACCTAATCCTCAGATCCACTTGGATTTCTGCATATTCCTAAAATAGAAAATTTCTACGTGAGCAATTTTGACACCCATTTCTACTTTCTTCAGAGATAAAGAGGAGATTCTTTGACTGAAGCCTTATAGGAATATTAATGTGAAATTAATATTAACATGTAATGACTTATAAAAGAATAATGTAGAAAGTCATTTTCTCCGTGGAGTTATACAAGATATGAATCAGAGCTTGTCCTGCAGTAAGGAAATGCATAATTCAGTAGAAAAGATGGGGAGCCCCTTCGGAAATGAAGGAAAACCTTCTACTATAGATTACAAAATTTCTACAGGAAGCTTTACAGCCTAAGATAACTAAGTGCTCAAAATCCATGGCTAAGCAAGACTCCCTATCCAGGCACCCCAGGAAAAGGAAAAACAAATCAAGCTAATGAGTAAGATGATCTAACTTCTGAGGAGAAAAGCAATGGGGGTTTACAGTATCTGGGACCAATGCTTTAGATAAGGAAATGGTCACGTGTGTGTATGCACCTATACTGGGACGTGACCTCAAGGCCTGTACACTGCTATCAGCTTTTTTTTTTTTTTAAAGGCTAGCATGCTACTATTTAAGCCATACTCCTCTTCTAACTTTTTGATGGTTAATTGGACATAAGAGTCTTATGAACTTTCCTGTTTAGTTTGGCTTGAAAATGGCAACTCTCAGAGCTCAGCCTCTTGAGTAGCTGGGATTACAGGTGTGAGCCATTGGTGCCTGACTTAGGTAATATTAACTTTGATAGCATATTAAGATGTTGAATGACTTAATATCCTACAAAAATGAAAGAGGTTGAATTCTGCTATCAGAGACTTATTCTCTTGATATGATCATTGAGTTTGGCATGTACTTACTTATTCACTTATCAACTAACTGATTCATACTCATGAAAAAGAGACATTTATTTTTGTTGGAGAAAATGTTGAACAATTAAAGAGTTTACCCCACTCACTTTTACTGAGGTAGCCCCAGAAACACAAAGTCATAAAAAGCCAAGAGGGGCTGCTTGAAACTCAAAAACTCTAGTTCCCACAAACTGAATAGAAAGATGAAGTTTAGTAAGAAAAACTAAAGTTCTCCACAGCTCTTACAATCATTTAAGAAAAAAAAAGTTACATAATTCACTCCTCCTAAACTGCTTTTGACTCATCGTTTTTATATCTATTTTACCTCAAATATACTGGGAAAGCTCTTAAATTTGTTTTCACAGAATATCTCCCTATAGTCACGGGTAATGACTCTAGAACATTCTGTTACATTGTCAAGATCCAATCTGAACTAAAAACCCTAAAATAAACTACAAAAGGTGGGTGGTAAAATTAAATTAAAAGCATAAAAATCATGATTTAATTTATAGTGACATTTATTATTGGTAGAATTATTTTTGGATCTAGCTTCTGGCCATATGTAAATTTAATAAGCAGGACTTCTACATCTTCATCTAACTTATTTTCTTTCCATATTGGAAAGATTATGACCTGAGCCAACTCGATGGAAAATTCTCAGAAATTTCCTTTCAGTTTAGTATCAGTCCACTATTCAACAGCCTTTGGGTGTGGCTGCTTAGCCAATCAGCTAGCCATTTAATTGTGGTTTCTCTTAGTTTATACTTTTCCATCTCATTTACAAGGCTAGTCATTAGCTCATTCAATAATCATGTATTGATCACTGTAAGTGTTCAGCCCTGCAAGTGCTAGAATCGATATTTGGCCTTGGCAAAAAAAAAAAAAAAAAAAAAAACAAAAAACATAAAAACAAAAAACAATATAACCTGTGGGCCAGGGAATAATTACAATATTATGTGATGAGTATATCTTCTCAGAGCCTATAAAACTAATTATTTGTGCCAAAATTCTGCTGAAAATCCAATTAAATGACACATCTGTTATTTTTCTGGATTTTATCATTGAAATCACATGATCAAAGAAGCATCATCTTCTACACTGAATGATGAAACTTCATGTGACTCTGACACTCTCTGCTTCAGGTCTGTGCTCTTGTTATCCTCACTACCTGTCTATAGGTTTCAATGTGTCTGTTACTTAGACATTTGTTTATTCTTTTTTTGTCCAAAAGCTTTCTTTATTATTATATTCTAAGCCAAAAACTAGTGGCTCCTACCTGCCACCCTAGATACTCAGGGGGCTTGAGGTTTAGAGGATCTACGTTTGATGCCAACCAGGATGGAGTAGTCTACTGGATTCTAGCAAAATGGCAGATTGAATGCATGGTTCAAGTGGTAGACCACCAGCCATGAGCAAGAAAACAGAGAACACTGAGCTCTGAGTTCAAGGCCCAGTATCTGCACAATAAATAACCAGCAAAAAGCAGGGCTCCAGACATAACTTGAATGACAGAGCACAAGGCAAGCAACTCATGCAACCGTGAGTTATACCAGGTACCAGCACAAACAAACAAACAACTGGATTGCAAGCCAAAGGCTATCTGTGATGACTGAGAAATGATTCCTCATAACCAGTATGAAAGCAAGAATTTAGTACAGTGTTCAGCTGAGTGCAAGACTCACACTCAATTTAATGCCCCCACACAATGAGAGAACTCTGTAAAAAGTCTGAGACGGGCCACTCGTAGCAAGTCAGCCGCCACACATCACCTGCCATAGACTGATGAAAAGCTTCAGGCAGGAAAATCCTCTGTGGCTGGGTAAAATGTATAAAGTATGTTATGTATATATGTTTTTTTAAACTAAGTACAAGGAGACGTGAATACTGGTCTTGATTATAGCTCATGAAAGAGAAAATAATAATAATGTATCCCTTTATCCATTTCCTTCAAAGTCTCCACAGAGAAAACAAAATACCACTTCTCTTCTTAAATTTCAGAGCTGTGACTTATACAAAAGGCTTACAAATAATGAGATCTCAAGAGGAAGCACGATTCCATGGGCAACACACAGGGAGTCCCTGATGCGTTGAAAGCGCAGTGTGGAAACACAGAGGCCCAAGGCAGTTACAGCTCCTGTGCCTACAGCACAAGGACCCGGAACACAAGGCTGGCCCAGCAATCTGCTGCATCAATATTGGTTACCTCTTACTCTCAATACCCCTGTGGGCAAAACCTGTCACTTAGTCAAAGAAAGTTCCAACTGAAAGAAGTGGAAGGAAGTTGATGGCAAATACAAACAGACTTTTGGAGAAACGTTCTCACAAGTAGAGTGAACAAGTAGTGGTGGGGGAGGGCTGGGTCTAGGGTCATAGGTTCTTCTCAGGAAGGGCCATGAACTCTTTTCCAGAATAAAAAATAAAGAATAAAAAAAATAAAGACATCTGCTAGTTCCTTATCAACCAAAAAGGAGTTTTCGAAGAATGTTACACTACAGAGACCCCTTCACTCTCCCCAACCCCATTTCAAAAACCCTCAGCTGGGCAAGGAGATCCACAAGGGAATTTTTCCATGCAGAAAAATTCTCAGGTGCCTAAAATCCTCCAGCTGAACTGCACAAGACACATATATAATTCCCAAATAAGAAATATGTCTTCTTTGTCAGTTGATTGTTAAGTAAAAATCCTTTTCCCAGGAACATTAACATGAGAACTACCTAAGGGCTTAAATTATCTGGTGATTAACACAATGGCATGCAAATGGAAACAAGTAATAAACAGATGGACACTGAAAAATAAGATGTTAATTATAAAGTAAATAAACATTAGATTCCTCTGTAAAACAAGTTTTCACAGGATTGTTTTCTAGAGAAAAAAAATGTAGAAGAAAACTGCTGAGGTTTCCTCTGAGTGGGGGTGGCATGAGCTTTATACTCAGATAGAAAGACAGATGACAGATAGATAGATAGATAGATAGATAGATAGATAGATAGACAGACAGACAGATAGACAGACATCAAACATGGCATTTACTCCACATTTGCAAGGCAATAAAGAGGAAGAGAACTCAAGGCCCTGATTATGGCTGCCAGCTGAAGAAAATTTACTTATAGTTCAACACATAGACACTATGTCATGGAAATTTGCAAAGTAGTAGAACTAGAGAGGTAAAGAGAGAAGAGAAGACGAGGACATTTCAGGAGGAAATGGAAGAGTACTGCTGAGCCTAGCTGTCCTCGTTACCAAGCAGGAAGAGGGTGGGTCAAAGATAGGAAGGCAGGGCACAGAGAATGCAGTCAATTCAGTGCATATCTTAACCAAATTAAGAACACTGAGGGGAGAGGTAGGGTTGGGAGGGATGGAGGAGAATGCATCAAGATGCATCATATTCATAAACAGCTTTGTTAAGTGGTAATGTCTTTGTATAACGACTTAAAGATTAATATAAATATAATGTAAAAGAAAAGAAAGAAAAGAAGCAGGAGGAGGGCGGTGGGGGGGGGGGAGGGACCTGAGAGTAATGGAGATGTCACGTGGGTGGACATCAACTACACTGGCAGAAGGAAGGTTGCAGCCTCACCTCCCAGCCTCCCACTCTCCTTTCATGTTTTCCCCCTTCCATGATACAGAATGAAAGGTGGGCGGGGTAAGAAGGCACAGCAAATGCTGGCTGGATCACTCATTCCTTTGGCAAACACTCATTGCACTCTAAAGCTGTGACAATAAAAATCCCCAGGCTGTCGAGGGGACTCCAGCAGCCTGGCTGTTCAGTGGCAAGGTCAAATGTGAGGGTGAGGGGCTGAGGGCAGACTGATGGAGAGAAAGGGGGCATTGAAAAGATGAAATCGTTCAGGCAGAAGGAACTGCTTTTGCAAAAGGTCCAAAGTCAGTACATGAAGCATAAGAGGTGTCAGAGAACTGAATCCTATCGACAGTGGGGGTGGGGAAGGGGACAAGAAAGAGGCATTGGAGATGTTGAGGGATAAAGCCAACTATAGAAAGCAAGCAGATCAGGAGTAACGACTGCATCCAGATGATACCGAACATATCTGAGAAGGACCAGGAGATAGATGCGGGGCCTACACGTGAGGAAAACTGAAGAACCTCCTAGGAGCTTGACCTTTCCCATTTCCTATTCCATTCACTGTACTTTCATCCAATGGCTACATAGTACCTGAAGAAGATGGGAGGGGTAAGAAAATGGAGTCCAGGGGCTCCAGCATACCCAGCAGGACCCCTTCTCTTTCCTGAGAACTCACTCATCACAGAATCTCTGGATCCCCTTTCCTTCCTCCATTTTGCTGGTGGCAGACGTTACTGGGAAAGGATGAGATAATGGGCTGGGGGCCCTCCTCCGCTCTTGAAGATTCAAAGGAGTGGGTGCCCGTGCAGTGCTCTCCCTCTTATCTGCATGTTGAATTAGAGACAGAACACATTTCTTTCCCTTGCCACCACATGGCTGCTGTTCTTGACCCAGTGCCTAATACTGTGTGCTTTCCCAGCTGACCTCTTCCAAAAAGCTCACTGACATGTACATGGTTTCATTCAACTGACTCTCCTCCCCAGTGAAAGGACGGGGACAGGAGCAGGCTCCAGCACCATGACTCTTGCCTGGACCTCTCACCCAGTGCCATTTCTATACCTGCCTCTCCACACACTCAGCCTAATCAGGGCTGCAACTAAGAGGAAAAGTATGTCTGCGATCAAGAAAGACCCAGGTGCCACCTTCAGTGGGCAGGAAGGTAAATGCAATGGTCTGTGAGCAGATTCGCTTCTTATTGAACTGTAGAATCACCATTTAGCTTTTTGGGGAGGGAATTCTAAAATTCTACCAAAGCAAAGTGTGGGACAGGCATGGTAATCCACACATGGAATCCTAGCTAAACAGGAGATGAAGGTAGAAATGAGCCCCATGATAAAAGACCCTAGGTGCAAAGAAACTAAAATCTAAAGGACTGAGAAATAGCTCCAATGGGGAAGGGCTTGCCCAACACGCACAAGAGTCTGAGTTTAATTCCTAGGATTGCTCAAATGAAATCAACGGCGTGGGAGAGCGCTTGCCTAGTATGCATGAAGCCTGGGTTTTATCCCTGAAACAAAAACTTTAAGAAATGATTTTCATTCTCTACTGCATTTAAGGGAGCCAATTCTGTCAGTGCTCAGTGAGCAAAGAGAGGTTAAGTATGAGGGAAACACGGCCATTATTCTGAAAAAAAAAGATGAACTGAACTCAACAGTGCTGAAAAGTTACTCAGCAGAAGGCAACATGCCAGGATGAAGATTTCTAACAACAACAACAAAAATCACTGTAGAAAAAGAGAGAAACCTCTCATCCAAGAAAGCTGGGTTCGAGGTCCAAAAATGTGTAAGTATGTCTATTTTTTTCACTGGCAAAAATTGTGTTCATAATCTTCTCCTTGTAGAGTTTGGGGAGAATTTAATCAGACACCACTTGTAAAATACCCTCCAAAAACTATTTGGACAGTAGAATGTCCAGAAGGGAAAACTTCCTCAATGAACAAGAGTTTTTGTCTACAATAAGTGGGATAATTTCTTTCAGATCCAGTGCACTGCTTCTCATTGTTTCAATATGCATTTCAAGCACAAAGCACATTGCTAATAAAATGTTTAATGCGTATCATTTAAATTTACAAAAACGGAAGAGTAGGGTTTTTTTTAATCAGGAAGCATATATTTTAGAAGAAAAGAAGTCATCGTTATAAGATAAAAGCCTTTTCACTGCACAAATAATTGCTTCTATTCTGAACTTAGATTTAATACTTATAAATGAAATCCTTTCTACCTCATTAAAATATGGAGACCTCATTTGAACTGAGTTCTGAGACCTGAAGGCCATGGACCAAAGATGTTGAGGAGCAAATAGTCCTCCCTCCTCTGGAAAGGCGTGCTCACTCTTCCACCAGACACGGATTGTCCATCCGAGATGGACAAACAACTTGCACTGGGCCACTAGCTTAGAGGCCACAACAAATAATTGGCAAATAAATACAAATATAAATCTACTGATGATGCAGTCTGAAGAGTTTTATATGAGCTCAGTAGCTCCACTGTTTGCATATAATTAAAACAAGCAAGTAAGTTAAAGGTGCTATTTTCCTGAGAAAGGTAGAAAGTGAACTCTTGCTTCACCTGGGAGATGATATTTTTCAATGATGCTGAACTACAGCCAGGTTCTGGGACACTCCTGAGCAGTGAAAGAATTGTATATCTGGGTTCTTCATGTAGAGTCCATAGAGAGGCATCCCAGATCCCAAACCCCCTCCTCTAACACTCCCACTCACAGCAATCTAGCCAATGTCTTCCATGGCTCCTATCTGCTTCTAAAATGGCCTACTTCCCCCAATCCCTCTCCGCTCCACATAATGGAAATCCAATCAAACCAGACACTTTTCTAGGATCGTTAGGCATCCCACCTCTCAGCACAGTATAGGTCACTAGCCAAATAAACAAATGAACAAACCCGACAACAAAAAAGTCAACAAAACCCTTCCTATCCTGTTTGTTACCAAGGCCCACACTGATCATAACCTAGCCACCATCATGACCTTGAAATGTCAACCCTTGAGATGGTCTTCACCTTAGAACCCTTGGTCTTTGCCTCTCAGCAAAGCACCAGTCACAGGGTATGAAACCCCAGTGACAGAAGCAAGTCAAACATCGCATGGTATGGCCAGGAGTGAGAAAGATTCTGAAGGGCTGGGTGGCCCATCTGAAAAAACAAACCTAACAGAAGGAAAGGCGATGTACTCCAGCTAGTCAGAGGACAAGAACTCTTGGGTCCTTGCCAAACTGAGCAATGCAATGAGCTGAGCATCTCATGCTTCCATCCCCATGAAAGAACTGCTTAACGGACAATCAGCAGGACCACAGGGTGGCCGCTTGGGAACAACTGTATGCCACAGGAGTATGAGTGGGAGTCATCTGTTTATTTGGAGGTGTCTCCTGACAAAGCAGATGGGTTTGGGATTTTCTTTTCCTCTCCCAAATGGAGCATCACATTTCATTCAATGCGTACAGCTTGAGAAAGGGCAGGTGCCTGTGAGAAAGAGAGGGGAGGTGGGGGTTGCTAGGACACAAGGTCCTTTACAGACAATATGGAAAACAACTGCTTGTGCAGCCAGGATGAGAATGGTTGCAAGCAAAGTGTGAGTGTAGTCTAGCACATCTCTGAAACTCAATAATGTGCCTCAGCCTCCAGCTCCATCATCCATGACACTCCAAGATACCCAAGAAAGCCAGAGGAGATCCTCCATCTACCTTAGCAAGCTATGCCACACCCAATCTTCTATGGGAGCTTCAAACTTGCTGGGACCATGGCCTCAGAGAATCAAGTGATTGCAAAGTATTAGAATATCTGTGAGCAAAGTCTGTGTCTATGTTTTGAGAATAACTCCTTTGGGGGCCATATGTGGTGGTATATGTTACTAAGGAAGGAGAAACAGGATTGTAGACCATGGCCAGCCTGAGAAAAAGTGTAAGACGCTATCTGAAAAATAAGCTGAAGGGGAGTGGTAGAGCACCTCAGACTAATAAGCTGCAAAGAAAGGAGGGGAGGGAGGAAGGAAGGGGAAGGGAGAAGAGAGGGGAGGAGAGTAGAGGAAAGAAGCTGGAGAGGGAGAGAGAGAAAAGGAAGGAAGGAAGGAAGGAAGGAAGGAAGGAAGGAAGGAAGGAAGGAAGGAGCAGAAAAGGAAAGGAAGTTTTGGAGGTTTTGTGAGGGGGCTTGTTTTTGTTTTACAAATTCTTGAGAACCAGATTTCTAGACCTACCATGCATGGCCTGTTTAGGGACCTAATGATGCTTACTTTAACAAGCTCATTATACTCAATCACTCTCTACTGCCTCACTACACTTGAAGTTGGCCTTTTCCAGCTCAGTCTTGCACAGAGCTGGAGATGAACCAGCCAGAAACCTCACCTAACTTGAAGATCATCATTACTATACCCTCATGGCTGCCTCCAGTAAGTTTGTCCGACATGACCACTAGCACAGCCTTTTGTTTATTTATTTTTCAGTATTCCCTGGCATCTTTCCAATTTCTCCCCTTCTCCCCAAGCACGGTGGCCAAAATGAACTATGACACTCCTGGGTTGGGATCTATGCCCAAAATGGAGGACTAAGATTATACTCATCATCTTTACAACTTTAGAGCTAATTTGCAAGGGTTCATTTAAGGTCTTTCAAGGGAGGCCCACAAACAGGGCAACACTCTACTTTGAAAGCCAAATATGAAGAAGGCATAAAGAAAAAAATAACTCAAATGTAGTAGTGGTACTCACTAGACATCACATAGAAAGTGAAGTGTACAACTTGCAGGTGGTGACAGGAGGGAAAAGCTGAAAGAGAGTAAGGGAAGGGGTGACTTTGTCCAAAAAGAAATGTACCCTTCCCTGACTTATGTAACTGTAACTTCTCTGTACATTACCTTTATAAGTACCAGTTAAAAAGGAATTTAAAAGAAACACCCACCAACCCTTGACAGATTGGCAGAGATCTTAAAGGGCAAACTGCTACACAAACTTATTTACTGTTGACCATTGTGAAGTTCAAATATAACAACAAATACTTAAATCAGACGTTAGCCTCTAATGGCTTCCTCTTACAGTCACACTACTGTCTTATTAATAGAGTATTTCAGGCTGGGTAGGGTGGCATACACCTATATTAGCTGATTTTGATGTGAAAGCAGGAAGATCACAAAAGGCCAGCCTGGGCAAAAGTTATGAGACTATCAAAAGCACGATAAAGGGTTGGGAGTTCAGCCTAGTGGTAGAGTGCTTGCCTAGCATGCACAAAAACCCCAGGTTTGATTCCTTGGTACCACATACATAGAAAAAATGCCAGAAGTGGTGCTGTGGCTCAAGTGGTAGTTCTAGCCTTGAGAAAACCGAAGGAAAAAGCTCAGGCCCTCAGCCCAAGCCCAGGACTGTCAAAATAAAAAAGTAAGCTAAAGCAAAATGGGCTGGGGAGGAGGGTCAAGTAGTACTGCATTTGCTTAGGAAGCACAAGGTCCTAAGTTCAATCCTCAGTACCCTCTGCTCCTCCAGAAGGAAGGAAGGAAGGAAGGAAGGAAGGAAGGAAGGAAGGAAGGAAGGAAGGAAGGAAAGAAAGGAGAGAAAGAAAGAAAGAAAGAAAGAAAGAAAGAAAGAAAGAAAGAAAGAAAGAAAGAAAGAAAGAAACCCCCAAAGCAAGATAATAAAAGTTCTAGTGCAGAGAGCAGGGGTAGCCTCCCACCCTCTGGTCTCCTGGCCTCACTCTCTCAGAAGTAGACTTTCTGTTCTATTGTATATGCCAGTGATCAGCAGTCTTATCACAGTCCCTGCAGGCCATTCATTCATGGCACTAGGATGCACCAACAAACACAAGCAAAAATCCAGGACCCACTTCAAGGTCTTCAATGTTCCTTTCCTTTTCTATCCTGAGAACCACAGTGATGAACACTGGCCGGAGCCCTGGGAAATTGAACCTTGTAATGAAATCAAAATACTTAGTATTAAAAACCATCAGCTCAGAAGTTGTCAGACACTTTCAGCAAGATACTGTGGAGGTTGAAATAAAATCAGAGATAGAGATCACATCTTTGCCTGTAATGACTATAATCAGGCCTTCCCTTCCCACACAATAAAGCTCTTCACTTAGCAGCTCAGCTGAGGCCTCTGCCTTGGCTGCCTGAGATGTTCTGGCAGTCCCCATGTGGGAACAGCCCAGGAGAGGATGGAAGAAAAGAACAGACCTTTTGCCTTGTATTATCTGTTGTCCTTGCCCTTTACATTTAAATGTATTTTACAGTTGTCTGAGGCTTTCAAAACCTTGGAACAAGATGTTACACTACACAGGGTGCCAAGTTTATGACACGAAGTTAATAATGTCAGAAACCATAATAAAGTAAATTCTCTGATAAATTAAACACAGGTGTAATACTTTTTGGTGTTTCATTTCTTTTTAACTGGCAAAATTTTGGCATCTAATAGAAACAACCCATTTCTTTTAAGTGCCAGTAGTTATCCCTTTGTTATCCTGTTTGTCCCATCGATCTACAACTCTTTATGGGATAAACTGAATGCAAGGAATGATGAGAAGAGCAATGATTTTTGTACCCTTGACTATGCTGCTTTTCTTCCAATATAAATGACACTGAATTTCCTTCCTTCCTTCTTATTCCTTCCTACCCTCTGTCCTCCCTATCTCCTTCTCTTTCTCTCTCTCTTGTCTGTCTCTGTCTGCTTGCCTCTGCCTCCCTCCCTCCCTCCCTCTCTCCTCCTCCTCCTTCTCCTTCAGATCTCTCTAATTTGTCCAGGCTAGCCCCCAAACTCCTAAAGTCAAAGCACTCCTCCTACATCAGTCTCCTGAGCAGTGACAACATTTTCATTACATTTGGAATAGCCCATGAATTTCTCCCTAACCGAACATACAGCAGGGACTGGCTCTACCAGACCCTTCACAGCCATCTATGTGTAGAAAAAGGTGCTAGTGGGACAGGAGATAGGGATGGAAACATCTTCCTCGTTTCTTAAAATGTGGCAGAATAAGGCAAATCGTGATTTGATTCTGAGGGGCTCTGAGGGCCAGAAAAGGATCCTGTGATTTACATATGTGTGGTTATCAATGATTTCTGACTGAACAATGAGCAACAAAGCAGAGCAAGCAAAGAACATGAACTTCATTCAGCCTGCCTGCCTGCCTGCCTGCATCAGAGTCTTAAGTCCACCTGCCAGTGTGCAGGACTTTGGACAAGTGACCTAACCTCTTTGAGTCTTCTTTTTTCACCTATTAAAGGAGAAATATAACCATGAAGTTTGCTCCATTGGGTTTCCTAGAGGACCAAATCGTTCATTTATATAAAGAATGTAGTAGTGTCTGTCATACTCATAAGTAATTTGGGTGGTGGATTTAAAGGAGAACAGACTGCATGGAGAGAGAAATTATGAGGGCATGTAGCAGAGACAAGCCAAGTGCACCTGGCTTTATACCTGGGTTGAAGAGTTAGTAGGCAGAACACTTACTCTATGAAGGAGAGACTTCTCTGAAGGACTCCACGGATTGGGACACTCAGAGAGGGGTAAGAGGGCAGAACTGGCCAAGAGAATGGATGGAACTATTAGATCCATAGTTGGAGATCCAGAGACATATGAGTTGGAATCTGAGCTGAGAATGTGTGACAAGTCACTTTCCCTGTCTTGTTCACTTCCATTGTAACAATCAGTTGATTCTTGGAAGGAAGAGTAAATAAACCAATATAAATGACCTACTTCTATAATTGTTATGATTCAGATAAGTGTTCCTCAAAGGCCTATACATTATCAGCTTGGTCACCAGCCCATAGAACTATTAGGTGAGGCCACTTGAAAGTCTTTGCAGCATGGAAGGTGTCTTGAAGGGAAGACATTGGAGCCCTGGTCTTTCCCTTTGTTTTCAGGGCAGCTATGAAGTGAGTGCCTTTCTCTACTACCTGCTCCCTGGTGTGATGTACAGACAGGCAAGTGAGCCATCAACCATGGACTGAAACTCTTCAAACTGTGAGCTGATATAAACCTTTCTTCTATCTAAGTAGATTAACTCAGGTATTTCGGTTCAATGTGGGGAAGCTGACTAGCTCAGCTATAGATTACAACTATAAAAATCATACAAAGCAATTAGCAGGGTTTCTGACACAGAGTGAAGAGTTGAGAAGCTAGGTAGATGATTTGCCCATTCACCCATTTATGAGTGCTGTAACAGATTCCACCAGCATACAGGTGCACACCAAGGCATAGGCTTGACACAGGTGAGAGGCTCACAGCCAGGGAATGCCTGTGGAACAGGGAAGGCACCCAGAAATAATGCTGAAGAAGGAAGAGTGCATGACAAGGCCCTAAACTAACATGTGGGTTTGTTTTTACAAACACTATCCAGCTCGCTCTGTTCCTATGGCTTGGTGTCAGGATGGAAAGAAGCCATTATCCAGCTCTCCCGATGAGCCAGCCTTGGGAAACCAAGCTGTCCTTAGCGATGGGCTAAGGACCTTCTGATTGGCACACCAGCTTTTCCCTGTCCATCATGGCAGGCCAGTGAGGCCACCCTGCTCCATTCCACCCCCCACCCCCGTGCCTCTGTGTCTGGGTAATCATGATTCACCTGGGAGCAGCCACCATACTGGCCCTAAGCTGGAGCCACCTGACCACAAGGTCGTCCTCCGTCTTCAGAGATGTGATCATGTTTGTGATAGTGGGCTAAAATTAGAACCGTTAAGAAAAAAAAAAAAAAGAACCAGCAAGTGGAGATGGGTAGATGGGTCAGAGTACTTCATAAAACCCGGTCCTCTGAGGTTTGAGAAGCCCTAGGAACTGCACATTTTGTTCCTGGAAGCAAGAACAGCTGAGACCGGTCAGGTGCACAGTTCCTCCCCTGCAGGGAAATGAGCCACTTCCCTGCTGGGGAGCTGGCAGGGTGCAGGTGGACTTTGACAAGCTTGTGTGTAGGAAAGCATCACATCCTTCTCAACAAACAGGCGTTCTGAGATTTGTCCCAACTAATCCCAATCACAGCCCTTGTTGCCATGGGAAAAGCAGACAAGGAAGGTTCCTACGCTGTCACCAAGAGCCTGTGGCTGCATCTCTGTTTCCTGCCTTTCATTAAAAAACAAAAAAAAGGGCCGAGAGTTTAGTGGTAGAATGCTTGCCTAGCATGCACAAAGACGCCGGTTCAAGTCCTCATTACCACACACATAGGTAAAAGCTGGAAGTGGTGCCGAGGCTCAAGAGGTAGAGCTCTAGCCTTAAGAAAGTCCAAGGACAGTGCTCAGGTCCTGAGTTCAAGCCCAGGACTGGCAAAAAAAAAAAAAAACGAAAAGGAAAAATGCAGCATCATTTATCAAAGCAAACCCTATTGAAAAAAGCACCCAAGGAATAGCAAAGATGGTGCTGAAAATCAAGCAAATCTCCTCAGCCTCCTGGCTTCCCAATTTCCTCACTTGGCAAATGGAAAGGATTCCAGTGCTTAGTTGGAGTGTAAATCACAGCGAACTTTTGTAAATTTAATCTAATCCCACAGTCCTAGAAATAACAGAACCCAGGCTAAAAGTATCCACATAGGAGGCTCGTATGCACGTGCTCTATGTAGAGGCAACACAAACAAATATGCAGAAACATGCTGAGCCCATCAGGAAGGGGGATGGGTGCATAAATGTTAATATACTCACATCAAAGTAAGCCAGGGAGGTATAAAGATTAATGGGGGGGGGGGATTTCATGAACCATAGCAGGAAAGACAGAAAGGAGAAGAGCAATGATTGCTGTCAAGAGAGGGTCATGAAACGGGAAGCACAAAGAGGAGATGAACAAGATAGCCGTGATCTGGAAGACTTGAAAATCTAAATCTGAAGTCCATGGCAGGGTAAAGTGAAAAACGAACAGAAACAAGGCTGGTTTGCATCCAGTACCCGAGCCAGCTCAGAACTGAGGGAAGGAAGAGAGAGAGGGATAAATGAAATGTAGGTGACAAGTACATGACACCCTGCTCAGCCTAAACCCACAGAATGTACAAGACAAGGAGCCAACCCTTATGTGAACTAGGTACTTCTCTTAATAACTTACCTACCTCAGCTCATCCACTGTAAAACGAGTGATATCCTAGTATAAGATACTAATAACCAAAGTACTTGGCAGTGGGCCTGTATAGAAATGCGGTACTTTCTAGAAAACCTACAACAGCTATTTAAAAAATGTATATAGGTATATTCTCTCCCTCTCCCCCACCCCGCAATACACACTAGAGAGGCTAAAGTAATTCTCAAAGATTGCTGTGCAGCCAGATTTATTTTCCATTACTAAACTGAATAACAATGGTAATCCTCTTTGGAAACAGTGAAATACAGTTCCCAAATTGCCCAGCAATTCCACTTTCAATATATTCACACACCCCCCCAAAGGAAATATTGTTCTACAGGAAGACTTATGTAGGAATATTCATAATAGCTTCAACATTCATAGCTAAAAACAGAAATGACCTCCAATATTCAACAGGAGTGAGGTGAACACTTAGAGCTCCTTCTTGCCATGGAGGCACAATGCCCCACGGGAAAGAATGGAGTAGATTATTGTTCACACTATCACAGAATTATCAATATGTGAACCTAGTGCAGGACTCTCACCAGCATTTACAGTATACACCAAACAAAAAGAAGACACATGCTATAGTTCCATCAATAGGAAGCTCTAGAATAGGGGAAAAAATAATGTATAACATAAAATTCAGATCAGTGATTGCCTGCAATGCAAGGTCATGGAAGGTACATCTCTTCACATGCATTTCTGCATCTTCTGACTTTGTTAGGATGAAAGTAAATTCGTTTTCCTAGTCAAACATAGGTTAAAAACCCCAACAACACCAAGCAAATACAAGGGATGAAATTAAATAATTTCTCCAGATCTAATATATAAATGGAAGACTTGGCCATTAATCTCTCTCCTAAAAGCCCACACTTCCATGATTTACAACAATCTGATATTTATCCCAGACATGTCCAAATGTAATCTTTGTAAATCTTTTAAAGCCTCAAATAAAGGCATCTAGGGAGTTCTCGAATTTGAGCAAACACACATTAAAAGAGATGCGTGTGGACATGGCTAAAGCTGAGAGCAGAAGCAAGCCAATGTCCCACAGAGTGACAAGGGGCCCAGGACAGAGAAAATCTTCCCTCTCCGGAGGGGGACCTGGACACTGCCTACGTATAGGCACAGCATTGGGTATTTTATCTGGTGTGCCATTCAGTTTTCACAGAAATTCTAAAAGAAATAGGATGGAGATATTGAGGCTGAAATGCTTTCAAGAAACACAGAAAGGACCCATCTGGGTCATTCTCTCCTCTACTTCCCAAGTAGATTATAGACATGAGTCACCATTCCCAATCCTCGGGGGGGGGTTTGGTTGTTGTTTGGTATTCTTGACTACTTAGTTAGAACTGCATGTAAGAAATATGCAAATAAGGTAGGCTTATTATCTGGCATTGGTAAATATTAGCCACACTGTAGTTGCTGACCAACTTGGTTTTTTTGTAATTCAATCAATTTTGAGCCATTATGTAAAATGTGTAGATTTGCCCATAGTTATTTCTCAGTAGGAAAGAATCTCACTTCTTCAAATTTCCTTTCCTACTTTTAACTATATCTTACACATGCATGGACACTAATATACAAACGCCCATACACTCTCTCTATAAAATCACATACATTCACACATGATCACTTACAGCACACACTCAGACTCCATTCTGTAAGAGGCACAGATAGTTGCATGATTTCCTTTTAGAAACTATATGGGATGGGATTAATCTATATTTAGAGTGAAATGGAATAAGCAAGTAGAGAACCTCAATCAAGAGTGAAATCAAGAGTCTCTCCCTTCTGCTTAAAGTTGTTGATGGCATCTGGTCCTAATTCCTGATGATGGCTTCTACCATCTGGCTCACACATCTGCCTCCCCCCCCCCCCTCCCTTCATAGGTCTTCCAGCTCAGCCTCTTCCCATCTACTAAACCCATCTGGACCATGACATTCACTGAGATTCCCAGGGCCAGGCACTTCTGTACCAAGGTCCTGAAGGCTCTGTGCTTTCCTTCACACAAGGGGTTGTGATCATCTGACTACACACTTTTCTTTAAAAGGTGGAGACTTTGACTTCCAGGTTACAACAGCAGGTTGTGACTTCTGATACAACAGCACATGTGGCTTGTACTCCAAGAATCAAAGGAGCTGAGACACATTTGTTCTCTAGCATTACAACAGCTAACCCTGCAGCCCTCTGGCTGGGTTTCTTCATGGTTAATGGGGAAGTTTGGAGAGCTCACAGAGGTTAAGCAGTCACCCCAGGAGGTGCGAGGGTGGTCTCTCAATATGGACTCAGTCAAGACTTAAAAGCTAAGCTACTGAGTCAGCAAGCAAGGCAAAGGAACTAGATACTCAAAAACTCTCATGAAAATTCTTTAGCTTGCCCAAAAGGTACAGGCATTTGCTTATGTATTCAACCCAATACAGTAATACATATTTAGAACTCTATAACACACAGACCTTGGATAGCATAAAATAGACAGCAGATGCAAAATAAAAACCTATGGTGCTTTTAATTATATGTATGCGTATGGTTGCACTTGCTTAATTTAAACACGTATATAATATAAACCCATGGTTCAATATTTTTGTCAGTGATTCAGATTCAATTTGCATGTAATAACAACATCATCTACTGGACACTTACTACTTGCCAGGCTGTATCCTAAGTGTTTAAGTATTACTTTGTTTCTCATAACTCAATAAAGCGTGATGGCCACACTCACTGTACAAATGGGGAAACTGAGGCATAGACTCATGTGAAGTACTTAAGGTGGCATGTCTGATCTGGAGCGATGAAAATGAGAACCATGGCATTCTGGATTGTCAAGTATGTAAGCATACTTTACACTGCCTCTCTTTACTTAAAAAGGCTGAGACAGCACAGCTGCGAATCACCAGCAATTGTGAGCAAAGGAAAATTCCTGATTGCAAAAAAATAAAACCCAACTTCTGGTGACAATGTAGAAGAAATCGTGATCCTTAAACCATACTAACACTATTCAGAATTAGCTAGGAAAAATCTCCATTGTACATTTGTTTAAAAGGACACTTTACACCAATAAAATATCAGTAATTATCTCTACAAACATTAGGATGATACAGGCAAGGAGGGGGTAAGGTGGGGAGAATGAGAGGAGCACAGGACAGCAGGACGGGAGTAATGCCAGACTCTGGAGTCAGACTCCAGAGCTGACAGACCACAATACTTTCTCTCTCTGCCTGTTTTGTTCTCTGTGAAATCATACTATTACTCACCATGAAAATTTCTTACAAAGATTCTAATGATGCATTTAGTCATAAGCACTATACACAACCCACAGCGATCACTGAATAAAATTTTCCATTGCTACCATCATTACACAGTGATAAGAGGCAAACTTTAGAATTAAATACGTGAAATTTATGTCTTCAGCTTTGACTTAGTTCAGGCCAAAGAACCCTACATCTTAACCATGCTTTCATTGGTCTTCCACTTTACTTTCTATTCTGTGTGTGTGTGTGTGTGTGTGTGTGTGTGAGAGAGAGAGAGAGAGAGAGAGAGAGAGAGAGAGAGAGAGAGAGAGAGAGAGAGAGAGAGAGAGAGAGAGAGAGGAGAGGGGGGAGGGGGAGAGGGGGAGAGGGGGAGGGAGAGAGGAAGAGAGGGAGAGGAAGAGAGGGAGAGGGAGAGAGGGAGAGGGAGAGAGAGAGAGGGCACTCGCACTGGCTTCTGGAGTCAGTGCCTCATGCCTCATGGCTTGTTCATGGCTGGTGCTGTATAGTTGTGTAATGCCTCTATGCCAGCTTTTTGCTAGATGACTAGAGATGTAATCTTGAGGCTCCCAAGTACCCTGGATTGCAAGTATGATCCACACTGGTAAATTAAGAGTTCACACAGATCAGTGGCAGGTAATAAGAGAACGATTTCCCCTGTTCCTCCACAACTGGGTAATGAAAGTGGTGAAAATGGGTCCCAAAGTTGCATAATAAAAAAAGCTAGCAGTTCTCAAAGCCATTCCACCTACTTGTCGGATGAAAATGCAATCCGGGCTTTCAGTAACACTGCCTTATTTTTCTAATGGCTTTCCATGGTCTCCCGTAATGCCCAGGACTGGGCTGTTGCCATGAGCACCACCTGCCCAGTTTCAGCCCCATCTATTACACTGAGATGCGATTTACAAGTGGGCGATTGTGGACATGGATTCTCAGGCTTCTGCTTGTTTGTTGGCTTGTTTTAAAGTTTCCTGGAGGTCTTAAGGTTACTAGATGATTAGAGTGAAGAAGCCGTATGTTTTCCTGAGGGAAACAGTGAGAATTGGCTGTTCCTGAACTACAGGGAACATGCACATTTAGTCTTGGACTTTTCTTTCTTCCTGCCAGTGATCAGGGGACAGTGCTCTGACCCTGCACATCATTTAGCCACAAGACAGAGAGGGGACACTCACTGCACTGAACCATAGAAATCTGGCTGGGCACTAGTGGCTTATACGTGTAATTCTAGCTATTCAGAAGACTGAGATCTAAGGATCGCAGTTCAAAGCCAGTTTAGGACAGACAAATCCAAGAGACTCTTATTTCCAACTCACCAGCCAAACAGAGGGGTGGCTCAAGGGGTAGAACACTAGCCCTGAGCAAAACGGTCACGCAAAAGGCCCGGAGTTTATGGCCCTATACCAATGTAAAAAAATACATGTGAGTGCACGTGTACATACTTAATATATTTATATATATTTATTGTATACTTATACATATATTCTTATATACTCACTTTAGCTAATACTAATTTCATTGACAATAACTGAAGGACTATGCTCAGAAGCTGGTAGAACAGTGCCTTCTCTTGCCAGGATCTGACCTTGGCCACCAAATCAAGAGCTTCTTCACACTCCACTGACCTTCACCTCCACCATAAACACAGCAGTGGTTCTGTCTTCTGCCTTCTGCAGGGCAGATTCAGCCATCAGGGAACTTGATGGCAAATCTGCTATACCAGAGAGGAGTGTTCTTTGTCAGCCCGCCTTCCCCTCTGTGGATTTCTCCTTCCTGCACTCAGAAGCATAGAGGAAGCCAAGGGGCTTCTGAATCTGGTCTATTTCCTGGCAGAGCTGGGCCACCATGGAAACCCTCCCCTGAGAGGGAGGACATGTGAACCTGCCAGGGATGTCAGCGCTGGATGTGACTTGTGTCCTTCGGTGAGGCCTCTCCACAGCCCTCAAAGTGCCTTGTTGCCTTTTTGTCAGCTCTGAGTTTTTGAAATAGAATCTCCTGAGAGCACCTCACAGAGGCAGCCCCAGAGGTTGGCAGCGGGGGTAGAGGGAATGGAGGACAACTCCATCTATGGCAAAGCAAGAAGAGCCCTCTGGAGAGGGAGAGCTTTTTACTCTAATGACTACCCCAGTGGGTCCCTGTTTTGTTAGTCTCCTAATCGCCTCACTTGAGAAATAAAGCAGGCAATGAAGTGGACTCTTAAGACCTTATCAGGATAACCTGGGCCAAGGGACAGGAAGTTCCCAGGGAAGTGGGGGTGCACAGAAGATGGGGCTCTAAGGGAGGCGAGGCAGGTGGGGACATTATACAGCAATTTGTTCCAGCCACAGATGTGTTCTCAGGCTCAGGGGGAGACTCAAAAAAGGCAAATCTTTGGTACCGCAATAAGGAGACTTGTTCCCCAAAACCAAAGAAGGCAGGACAGGAGAGGCTCATTCCAGATGTGGAGGACGTTAGAACTTCAAAGCTGGACCGGAGGATGGTGGGGACTGCATCTTTCTAGGATGGGAAGAGAGCATGCTGGGTAGTTTGGGTTAACCCTGGGTAGTAAGGCTTTCTGATGAGGTCAAGGGCTGGGGTCTTTCTCAGCTCAAGAACTCACCAGTTTGAACCCAGCCTACAGTCATAGTTGGGAATTCGATTCTGGGGCTAACTGCCTACATCATATCCTGATTCTGACACTCTGTGTGGCCTTGGGAACCCTTTGTCATATCCTTTTTATTAATGTTGTAATCCTGCTTCTCTAGATTTTCTATATCTGTCAAGCCTGAGGAAGGGTTGTGGGAAACCTGTGGGAAATAAAATAACCTGGAGCTTGCAACTGACATCTAAAAGTGGGGTGGACTCTTAGGGACTGAGCCCTCAGCCATCTGGGGCCATCTCCAAGTAGACAGTGCTCAAGTGCCTTGGGTTGAGGATCCCTTAACTGATGTCTACCGCTCTTGCTTGCTGGTGGAGAGAAATCCCCTTCGCGTTCTAAGGCCACACAAGTTTTCTTGTGGGTAAGGGCTTTTCTTATGGACTGTGGCAGTGGTGGAGAAGTGGAGGAAAACATGACACTTTGTTTGTCCTGACTCATAAACAGTCTGTCTCCTGGAGAAACCCCATGAAAATCAAAGGTTGCTAGCTGAGCCAGTAAGCCAGATCATTCACCTAGTTGGTCAAGCAATAAAAGACATGGTCATCCCTTCCACTGCTGGAACTGTCCCCTGCCACGTGTGATTCTAGTCCTTGTTGGTCAGAACACCCTTGGCTTTAAAATGAGGCAGAGACAGAAGCTCCAGTGCCATCTACTCAGGCTGTTCCTGGTTCCTATTCCATTATCTATTTACAATAAGACCACAGGCGACAGGGGAGGTATATGCTGAGAAGGAGTGGGAGAGAGCCCCACGGAGAAGCAGAGGAGTGCCCAGAGAGAGAAGGTGAAGACAAAATAACAGCACTGAAATTCAGTTGAGAGCAGCCCACTTGATGTCACCACCAGCTTCTGAACTTGCACCATCAATCTCTCAGCCCACTTCTGTCTCTTCCACTCATCTGGCCATTCTGCATAGCTGCTAGAATCAGGCTGCTGTAGTCTCTGAAGGGGGATTGTGAAAATCCCTCCCCCAAATGGACTTGTGGCTTGTATTAGTTTTCTCTAACAAATGATAGAGACAACTAACTTATAAAGAGAGAAGGGGTTATGCTGGCTTACTTTTGGAGGTATCAGCATGTCGCTTTGGGCCTATGAATAGAATTCATGAATGGAAGGTATTGTGAAGAAACCTCATGGCTTCAGTGGAAACACAGAGAGAGATGGGGTCCTGTTACCTCCCTTCAAGGAACGCCCCCAATGACAGAAATCCTCACACTAGGTCCCACCTCCAGAAGTTTCTATGTGCCCCCCCCCCACACACACACAAAGAGCACCAATGTGAGGCCTGAACCTTTGGAGGTCACGTAGCGTATCAACTGTAGCAGTGGCTTCACACTATATTGGGGATATTTATACATGAATAAATCCTATAAATCAGAGCATCCTCCCCCTGCTTCTTCCCCTCTTCCTCCTCCTCCTTGAGAGCCAGTTATTAAACTTAGCCCAGCATGAGCCACTTCACAACCTCTTGACTAGAACCATGCTTATAAAAGCACAACTGACTTCCCCCTTTAGCAAATGGAATGGACATTTGCTAGTCTTTTTCTTGAACTTGCCAAAGCTGTTCTTGTTTTTTGTTTTAGTTTTAGTTCTCCCTGCGCTTGGTCTCATGCTTGTCATTGGATGACTTCTCTTCAGTTACTAAGCGTATGTTCTCAGGTTCTATAAGCTGGCCTGAGACACAAGTGCTCCCCATGGGTCTCTCCTTGACCCCTGCTCACCTGTCAGATAAGATCACTTCCTCTACCACTTCCGGGTTGCCTGGTCTGAGTTACACCCACTATCGTCCAGTGCCTGGATCTGTCTCCCTCCCACAGGACAGAACCTGGCAGCTCAGGACTTGGAATTATAGCAACAATAAGACTTATAATGACAAGCAGCTGCTACTGGCACTTACAGCCACCAGGCACAGATCCAAGTCCTTCACACAGATCTGCATACTCTCTCCTTACACTAACCCTGTGATTTCACACAGGAGACACCTGACATTCGCAGAGTTGAAATGACGTGTCCAATTTACTTAAACCTGATCCTAGAGGGTCCATGCACCTAGCCACTGTCCTCCCAAATCTTTCCTGGTAAATGTAGCCCAAGAATTTGATCCAATGTATGCTTGAGGAACACAAAAAAAAAAAGGGAGAGAGGGAATCTGGGGGAAGCAGTCTTAATATGTTGAAAGTTTCTAACTCTACTTAACTTTGAAAATCCACTTTCTGATTAGGACTGGCAGTGTAACACAGCAATAGAACAAGAGCTCTGAGTTCAATCTTCAGCACCCCAGAATACATTACAAAAAAGGTATCACTGATATGTAGGTTTCCCTTTTGAACTTCTTGTTTTCATTTCCTAGAATTCGTTTTGATAAGTATTATTTTGCATGAGTAGAGGCACATAGGCATTGCACCTTTGTGTAATGTGGTTTGTTTACAGTTTCTAGTTTTCAGGCTCCCAACAAGGCCAGATCTTATACCAACTATAGCTCCTTCCTCTCACCTCCTGGACTGGTAAATATTGATGTCTCATGAAGAAAACCTGCTACTTAAATATTCTAAGTCTGGTATGATTAACATATAATCATAGTACTTCATACATGTTTAAAAATAGAATGAAACCCATTAAAAATTGTGTAGAAGGAGATGGGGGGGATTCCAGTGGCTCATAGCTGTAATCCTAAACTACTCAGGAGGCTGAAACTTAGAGGATTAAAGTTTAAGACCAGCTGGAGCAGAAAAGTCTGGAGATTCCATCTCCAATTAACCAGCTAAAAGCTGGACTAGATCCCTTTTCACAATTAACATGCTAATAAAAGGTAAAAAAAATAAAATAAAATACCATTCATTCAAAAACAACAACCAAACAGAAAATCTGACATCAATCTTAAATCTCTCTATACAAACAGCAGATACTTTAGACCATGTAAGTCTATTGTTAGTTCTGATCGCATCTGCGTATTTTCTTTGGTAGATAGGTTTGGTTTCTGGTTTTTTTTTACTTTCATAAAAATATAAAATGAGGGGCCGGGAGTTTGGCCTAGTGATTAAAGTGCTTGCCTAGCATACATGAAGACCCGGGTTCGATTCCTCGGTACCATATGCATAGAAAAAAAAAAGCCAGAAGTGGTGCTGAGGCTCAAGTGGTAGAGCTCTAGCCTTGAGAAAGTCCAAGGACAGTGCTCAGGCCCTGAGCTTAAGCCCAGGACTGGCAAAATAAAATAAAATAAAATAAAATGAGCTCTGGTTGCAAAGTTCTCTTTTGTGTCTATGTGGGAATGTTCCACAATACATTTGAACAAACTTCAAATTCCTGGGCAAAGCAATGGCACAAAGTACTTACTAGAAAGACTCAAGCACCTGTGTCTGAGGATACAGAACTTGCTTGGGAATGCTGAGTGCATGGAAGCAGTGCAGGGAGATGTTCCTGATAGCTGAACACCTGGGCTAAATGGCCCAGGAGCCTTCTGAATTCCTCTCATTACAAACCCCACAATACCTCTGAAGAGATAATCACCCTTTTGTCAGTTGTGGGGCTTGAACTCAGGACCTGGGCATTCACTGTCCCTGAGCTTTGGTGCCCAAGGCTAGAGTTCTACCACTTTGAGCCACAGCTCTCCTTCCGGTTTTCTGGTAGTTAATTGGAGATAAGAGTCTCCCAACTTTCCCACCCTGTCAGGCTCCGAACTGTGATCCTCAGAACTCTGCCTCCTGAGCTAGGATTACAGGCGTGATTAGCAGCACCCGGCTGCAATTCACTCTTCATGTTCACAGCCCCACCAATGGTAAGCGAAGCCACTGGCAAGGATCTCTGGGCTATAGTCAGCCCAGACTCTGGGAAGAGGCAAGCTTCTTTACTTTGGGTTCCCAGTAACGCCTGTCGCCAAGAGCTTCTTGCCAGAGGAAAGGGGAAGGAAAAGGCCTCCAACATCTCATCCCAAGGGCAGCATTTAGCTGAGGCAGAATTGTAGGCTGCATTGGCAGCTGAGCTGGAACAGGGCCTCTGTTTATATTCTCCCCCCCACACACACCCCTCTCCCTGCCACCTCTACTGTCATGGACTCCCATCCAACAATGGCTCCTCTTTTGAATGGTTCTTCATGAAGAAAACATGACAGTGTGGTATGAGAAACATATAATCAAAGTACTTGGATGAGTTCAGAGGAAGAAGCCATAGGACCTAATGATCACGCTAAGGGATGCACAGGTCCGAGCACAAAGGTGACTTTTCCCATAAGAAGACTCCCGGGCTTCTGGCTTCAGTCACTACACCACTGGCATCTCCAAGAATGGAGACAGTGACCAGGCAAGAAAAGCCAGCCTGGGCAGAGGCAAGGAATTTAGGAGGTGGACATGTTACACCCGAGGCTAATACAGGGAGTGCAGAGGGAAATGCAAAGTCAGCAGTAAGAAAGACACGTGTGACATTTAGAGGTATATCCAAGATACACCTTTGATCTGAGCTCGGACGAACTCAGCTTCCCATTCCCTGCCCAGTCTGTGGCCAAGTGGGCAGGTGGACAGACTCCAGGTATCTCTACAGGCCATGGCCCATTACAGAGCTGACCCATGGTGGGTGGGTCACAAATACATGTTTACTAAGGGTTCAAAAAAATACCCCTTGCAGCCAGGATGTGCTAGCTCACATCTATAGTCCTAGCTATTCAGGAGGCTTAAATCTGGAGGATGGAAGGTCAAAGCCAGCTCCAGGGAAAATTAACCAGCCAAAAAACTGAAAGTGGAGGGGTAGCTCAAATGGTAGTGGGTCAGATTTGAGACAAAAGCTAAGCAAGGGCAGGAGGCCCTGAGTTCAAGCCTAATTTTAACACCAAAATATACATACACACCCCAAAACAAACAAACAAAAAAAACATCTCACAACCACTTTTGTCAGGTTCCAATGAACAGCAACCACCCACAAAGAAAGAACTGAAATTCTCCCATCAACTCAAAATAAGGTGGGCAGAAGGGCCCATCTGTATCCAATATTCTACCCAAAATGCTGCCCACAGTTTCACATTGAGGAAACAGTAACTGGTCTGAGTAATAATAATAAGTCATCATAACTGTTCATGAAACAAGGATAAACACTGATACCAGCTACAGAGAGCCATGTGCACACAAAAAATTTCCCCAAAACATCTGCTGCTTTTCTGACTGCATGGGGGAGGTTATAACCCCTTCCTCTATTCTATAAACTTTAAAGTTTTTGGGTTTTTAAAAATTGTTTTGTTTTTGTCACACTGGGGTTTGAACTCAGGCCCCTGAACTTGCTAGGTGGATACTCTTAATCCTTGAACCATTCCCCAGACCTTTTTGATTCTGTCTGTTTTTCAGAAAGCATCCCACATTTTCTTCAAGAGTTCAGACCTTAATCCTCCTATCTCCCTAGTAGCAGAAATTACAGCCATGGGCCACCATGCTGTAATTTTCTGGAATATTCTTTTGAATCACTAACCAGTATTTGTGGACATTTTCAATGCTTCTCAAACAGTTATCTTCTCTATGCATTCTCTGTTCAACTCCCACCTCAAAAGCAGACATTACATCACATCACACATATGGAGATATTTTGGTCTTTGTAGATCTAATAAAAATAGATTTGCTATATCCAGGCACCTCACATAGAATGGATAGCATGTCTTTTATAAGCCACTCATTGAAAGGTTAATTGGCTTCGGTTTGTTTCCATCTAGGTTAGAACAATCTCCAAGGTAAATGATCTCCATAGAAAGTAAAAGGTTATAGGAACCCACCCTCTCACCCTTCTACTTTGCCTTTATTCCCACAGCCCAGACAGCATCACAGAGATTACCTGCTTTCTGTATTGATCCATGACATACATTTTGTCTGAATGTGGCAAATTCACAATCAAGGCATTTAATCTCTCAGTGGAGCATTCTGAATCTACAAGTATAGTAGCCCAAAACATTTTCTATTTCTTTGGAAAAATCACTTCCTGGGATATGTTAAAAGATGCCTAGCACATAGTAACTACGCAATAAATATTAAACAACTCTGAATATAGCGCCAACTGGTGTGTCTTGGGATCCCTTTGTAAGCAAAATATCTGCATCATTCAGATTTTCTCATGCTAGAGAATGAAGCATGCTGGAAAGAAACAAGCCCACAGAGAAATACAACCCCTCTGGAGAGCAGATATTTCTCCGTGCTCTACCACTGACAGACATGAATAGTGGGAAAGCCAGGGGCAGCCTCAAGTATTTTCATTTTCACAGCAGGGACCCATGTTCAGCCATTGCTTCCATGTGAAGATACTGAAAATCAAGCCATGAGTGAGCTCGTTCTGAAATTAACGCGCCATTATCCTTCACCAAAGCAACGTCCTTACTGTGTTTGTACAGGAAGAAATTGCTAACTTAAACAGTCATCATTCATTCACAGTGCTTGTCTAATTTGTATTCTATTTATTATTGGTATAAAGACAGAGTCTTGTTCTGAATGCCCAGGTGGCTTCAAATTCACTATGTAGCCCAAGCTAGTCTTGAGATATTTCCACCTTGGCCTCTGGGAGTATATTATTAACTCTTAAATGGACAGAGAGGGTTAGAGGGGGAGAGAGAGACAGAGACAGAGACAGAAGCACTTGGTGCTAAAACATCTGCGGTTGTTTGATAGTGATGCCAGCACTAAGCGAGCAGGTACTGTCCAGGTGTTCGGACAGTAGAACAGATCTTCAGAGGGCTGGGTGAGCACAAAGCTCATTGCTCATGAGCAAGTATCTAGGTGCCCTCCATCTTTGCAGAGTGAAATCTAGTGAGATACAGTGAATACAGCCCTGCAGATGGCTCAGGAGTCCTGGCTGAGGATCTCAAGTTGGAATAGAGGGGGCTGGCTCTTGCTACACACTCTTAATTAGGGAACCTGTGAGTACACAGCACCCTCCAGAATATAGCAATCTGTGTGCCTGTGATTAGACTGAGTTAGGCCTCTGGGGCAAGTACCTCCCAGATACCCCTCACTTGCCAAGGATCCTTTCAGAAAAGGAGATCCTCTCATTTCCATGTGTGGAAAGAGACTGTTGACCCCAAAGGCTGATGACCAAGAGTTCCCAAGCTGTGAGCTGCAAAACACAGCAAGGAGACACATCTGGCCTCCATTCCTGGAAGTTCAAAGTGAAGCCTCTGAAGCAGGACCTGGTTCGCAAGGGTGTGACAGACATTTCTTCTACCACAAAGGGCATGACGGCTCAGCTCAGCTGTGTATTCAGGAGTCCTAGAATCATCACTGCCCAGACACTCACTGAACTGTTTTCCCAACTTCTTGATCCAAGAGAGGAAGTGCTAAGTTCCTCTAAGAGCCTGATGCAGTTACTAAGGCGGAAGTTCCCCTGCAGGAAGGAGCTGAGTGAGTATGGGCTACTGGTACCACTGTTGGGTACACCATTGGCGCTCAATAAATGCTGAATGCGTTAGATGCGCCCCCCGCCCCAATCCACAAGAAGCAGCTTCATGTTGGCAGGTCTCCCACACTGTTAGTTTGAATATTCACAAGAAAGAGAACAGGCTGCTTTGTCTCTTCATCAATAGGGAGATTGATAAGGACACCCAGAACAGCCACAAAACAAAACCACCTCAAATAAAAAGGATAAGGATAAGAAATACCCAGTGAGACAGCCTGGAGCGCAGGAAGGACCAGAGACCAGGCACTGACCTGAAGTGAAAGCCCCCCGTGGCTCCAGAGGACGCCTGGTATCTTGCTGAGCCTCACCTTGGGAGTCCAGCACTTAGGGCCAGGATTTGGGGCTCTTTCTCAAGCTGGAGCACCTCTAATCTACAGGCAGATGCTGTACCTGGGAATAGGGAGGGAGGAATGGTTCACAGCGGGAGCATTGAGGTGCTTCAAAAAAAAAAAAAGAAAAAGTCAGGCATCCATAGCTCATGCCTGTAATTCTAGCTATTCAGGAGGCTTAGATCTAAAGATCATGCTTCAAAGCCAGAACAAGCAGAAAAGTCCTGAAGACTTCAATTAGCCAGCAAAAAGCTGAAGTGGAGGTGTGGCTCACGTGGTAGACGGCCAATCAAATGAGAGCACAAGGCCCTGGGTTCAAATTCCAGAACCAGCATTTTTGATAAAAAAATTTTGTTATTATAAAGGTGATGTATAGAGGGGGTAGAGTCACATAAGCAAGGTAAAGGGTACACTTCTTTTTGGACAATGTCACCCCTTCCCTCATGCTTTCCCACCCCCATGTTGTTCACATTCCACACAGTGTCTAGCGAGCACCACTGCTGCATTTGTGCATCCTCCACCCGCCCATTATACTCCCAAAGACAGAGAAACAAGTGGAAAGAAAACAGTGAAACAGAAGAAAAAAAAACAACTTCTGTTTCCATTCAGAAGCAGCAATAAAAACAAAAACAAAGCTTGGAATTCAATTGAAAGGCTGTTAAGCTGAGATGACTCTAGGGTTTAGGTCCTGGGTAAGTAAAGTGAAGCCCAGTGGAAACAGTAAAACAGAACTCAGGGTTGACCAATCACAAACCACCACCCCACCTCTAACTTAGGGACTTCCTACTGGATCAAGACAAATATGGCAAATGGCTTGCTGTACCCAATCAAACCATTCCTCTACTTTGCCTACTATCAGCCTATGATAGCTCTGGGCTATTGCTGTAGTATGAGCTCTCTCAGCTTCCAGGGTTGAATGCTGTTCTATTGATGATGCATCCTTTCATAGTCACATTTATTTTGTGCAAGTTTTTCTTTCAGGCTCTCCTTACAACCTGTGTATTCCCTGGATTCTCTTTTTGTTTACTTTTTTTTTTTTTTTAAGAGAAACGAGCCCTTGAAATTAATTCCTCCCATTTCACTTGGAACCAAGTTCCAAGTACAGCCTGTTAGCTCCGCTAAGCAGAGGTGCCGTCCTCTCAGAGCCAAGGGTGGAGATGGTGGAGTGAGGCTCAGGCCGGCACCCACAGAGAGGAAACAGTGATCAGGGTCATGACATAACTTGTACAGCCCAGGGCAAAATAAAAATGCAGGGTGCCTTGTCTCAACTATACGAGGAGAAGGGTCCCTCTCTTCACCGTCACTTCTTCAATCTGTCATGGCATTTCTGTTGTGTCTGATAACGTCCCACTTATATCACTGTGGCATTGGGTAGTGGAAGGTCAGGAACCAATCCTGGATAGGCAGCGGGGTAGTGGAGACTGAACCTCTTCTGGGAAGTCCTCCTCCCCCTGCACATGCTCCTCAGCCCCATGTGTAAAACACACAGGCCAAGATGAACTCAGGAGTCTAAAGAGAGCGCTTGGCTGGATGGCCCAGCGTGTCTGTAAAGGTCCCAGGGAGCTTCAGTTCCTGAGTCTAAAGTCAGGGGGAAGGTGTGCTCCCTAAAGCCACAGCACCTTAGTGATCCTTCAGATTCCCATAACCTCTTTCCCCCGTATCTCCTGACCTCAGCAAAAAGCAAATCTCCCTGGAATGGGTCTGTGAATCCTCCTAAGCCCAACCTGTCTCCTCGGCCTCCCACTGTCTGTGTCAGCACCTGACCTATTAGTCACCTCGGGCTCAGACCAGCCAGAATCATCTCTGCTTTCTGCAACCCTGATCGACATCCAGTTTTCTCCTCCCACACCCCTGACTGCAGATCCCCAGGCAGGCTGCTGCATGGCTGTGTGCCCTAGTCAACCACCGGCAGGGGCAACGACATAGAGCAGACCCTGGCTGCTTGGGGTAGAGTCCAAGTCTGGAAATAGTCTATTTCCCAAGAAGACAAACTGTTTATCGTGTTAATTCACCTTTCACGGTCTCATCAAGCAAAATATTTCTACTTCTGACAGAACCACTCAAGTTCAAGGAAAGTTTCCAGCAGGGAGGGAGGCGTGAGGAGACTGGAGAACCCATGTCATGTCTTTGGGTGGTGGCTCCACCTTCATCCGAGCCAGCTCAGTGGGGGCCGAGGACTGGGGACAGTTTCTATTGCAACTCACCCACAAGGCCAGAAAAACACAGCTGGGATCAGCATGTCCCCAAATGTCCACTCCTAATTAGATGCATATGAAAAGAAAGATCACACTTATAGATTTAATGTGTTTGTGCAAAACAAAACTCAGTTGGTATAGAAGAAATGACTACATGTTTCACTGCCTGTGTTGGGTTGCTAGGCGGTGGCTGTTTTTAGGTGGTGGCTATTTTTATTTGAGTTTCCTCTCACCAAAACACATCGATGCCAATTTGACATGACCCAGTATTCCTCCCTATAACAGGAATGCCATCAACCCTTGTGACACATGGAGAACTGCCGTCCATGTTTTAATCAGAGAAAAAGCCACGCAAATTCCCAACTAGCTCAAAACCTATCCAAAGACAGACTTTGCTAATCAAGTAGCTCAAACATGAGGAGTTAAGAAAGTGCTAGATCTGGGAGGAGACCTCGGCACTGTCCTTGGACACTTTGCCTAAGTCTAGCTCTCTGCCACTTGAGCTACCAATTCACTTCTGACTTTTTCTGAGTATGTGGTACCTTAGAATTGAACCTAGGGCTTCATGCATGCTAGGCAAGCACTCTACCACTAGGCTATGCTCCTGGCCCCGACCTTAAGACTCTTATCTTCAATTAACAACCAATATGTCAAGAGTGGAGCTGTGGCTCAAGCGGTAGAGCACTAATCTTGAGCAAAATAGTCCAGGGACAGTGCCCAAACTGAGTTCAAGCGTGGGCACACATACATACACACGTGCAGGCACACACTTGTGTGCACACACATTTTAACCAAAGAATATAAGGGGTAAGATGTGCAAAATTAAGAGACAGTAGCATCCAAGGATGTCTATCTAATTAAAAAAACAATAGCATCAGTGTTAGCAGCCATGAAGGTAACAGTAGCAGAGAGCAGGCATGGTGATTATTATGGGCCAGACTGTGTTTTAAGCATTAGCGGTGGTGGGCTGTCATATGCCATAACAGGCTTATCATTCTGTTTGGAAATGGGAGACATGGCATCGTATTTGCATAGACTTCATACAATGTTAAGGAACTGTCCATGGATCCATTGAGCTGATGGGCACTTGAGAGAGGCCTGAGTACCTGTCCTGCCTGCAAGCACCACCTCGAGCCATGCTGCTGTGTAGGAACTCACCAGACAGTCTTGACAACCAGATCATGCGAAGGCAAACATTTAAAAAATGCCCGTAGCTGATGAATTTTGTTCCTGGTTTCAGGCCTTAAATTTCTATTATGAAATGTGCAAACTTCCCATTTCTCCAATAAAAGGCAAGAATGGATTCCAGAAAAAGAAGGATGGATGACGTGTGACAGCATCCTCTCCTTGGAAAATTCCAGAGATGGTGAAATGGAAGCTGTATGAGCATTCAGAAAACACTTAAGAGTGACTCTGAAGCAGCACCAACCTCCTTTCCTGGCTTGGCAGGGTTACCAGGCAGCCAGGCTGGCAAGAGAATCCTATATGGATAGTGTGTACAGGAATCCCTACAATCACCACCACCACCACACACACACACACACACACACACACACACACACACACACACACACTTATGATGGTTTTAAATCTAGTCAGTGGTGGTCTAAAAGTATTATATGGAAAATTCCAGAGACAATCTATTTTATATTGCATGCTATTATGAAGAGCATGGAGAGAACTCTGTACTATGTCCCTGGGGTGTTCAGAGTATGCACAATAGATATACTACCTACCTGTTAGTCACTAAATAGACATGGGTTATCAGTGACCACTGTACAGTATCATGTTTGCATTTGGGGTTCCATTCAGGTTTCAGATAAACACTGTGGAGCTTAGAGCTCCAGGAATAAGGGGAGAACCTTTGTACGTTGATTTCTGCTAAGCTATCGTCCAAGATATTTTCAACTAGTCTTTTTATAAAGGAAGTGGTTCATGTCGGTAATCCTAGCTACTCAGGAAGATGAGATCTGAGGATCATGGTTCAAAGCCAGCCCGGGCAGGAAAGTCTGTGAGACTCTTATCTCCAATTAACCACCAGCAAACCAAAAGTGGAGCTGCAGCTCAAAGTGGTAGAGTACTAGTCTTGACCAAAGAATGCTCAGGAACAGTGCCCAGGCCCAGAGTTCAAGATCCATGACCCACCAACAAAAGGAAGAGACAAACGAATCTCAGTAGTCTTATCGTTCAGATGTAGGGCCAGCTATGTGACAATAATCATGGAGAACACTGAAGCAGGTTCAACTGGCATCCATCTTGGGTCTTCTCCCTCCCCCATGGAAATATTCGCAACCCACTCTAAAAAGGAAACATAGGGAAATGGGGACCAAGACATGAGAAAGTGTATCAATGTTTGTGAAGTAACGCACCTTCTATCTGGTGAATATAATGTAAGTCTTCTATTAATTACAATAAAAATATATGAAAAGGGGGAAACAAAAGCTTTCTTTTGAGCTTGTTCTAAGGAGAGTCAACCACTGTCACCTGCATTTGGCAGAAATTCAAAGGCAGGCAGAGGGATGAGAAGCTTTAGAGAGGACAAAAGGGCAGAGTGAGATATGCTCTGGGTGGAGGCTATTGGCCAGGCAACACTGCAGGTGGGCCAAGAGAATCAAGGCCTCCCAGGCTGTGGGTGAGGGGAGTACATCTGGCTTTCTCCATTTTGCTCTAAGTGGGAAGTGAGGACAGAATTAAAGCAGCTGTCAGTCACTGATCAAGTCTTGGCCACTGGGGCCAATTTCAACAGGGGTTCTTGTTAAGACTTCCTGGGCTTGGCTGCTGCAGACTGGAGGGCAGAATTCCTCTTCAGTGGATGGTCTGGCTGGTGTCCAGGAAGAATGAGCATTTACCCACCCCCACCCCATGTCTGACTTGCGGAGGTCAGTTTTCTTGAACATGATATGAAACATGTCAGAAAGTAGATGGAGAAAAATAAATTAATCAGCCCCAAATTCAGATCAAACTGAAAAGCCAACTGAATATCTTCTCCAACAAAAACTAAAGACAGAAAACTGGATAAAATTGAAATGCACACTGGGTAGCTAAAGCCATAGGCATCAGCCTTTGTGGATAGGTGGCTAATCAATGTATAACCAATGATATCAGAACACTGGAAGGCTGATTTGTCTGTCACTAGGTCCTAGACCTGGGGAAAATCAATGGATCTTTCTGACCCATAATTGTTCCTGTGTAAAATAAATAGATTGAATTAACTCTTAGGTCCTTTATGGCTCGAAAGCGTTATGGTGCTATTATTCTAACCAGTTAGATGGTGCTTTGATTCTACATGGGGAAAATTTGTGTCCACCCAGCGAGATGATATAATTCGTGAGAAGAATGTAAGCAACAAGATTAAACCCACTCATGCTTTGTTAATGTGTATTCACTCAGAGATACTTATGGAACAGTAACTAGGCATAAAGGGCTCTCCTAGGGGCATGGACTAAACAAAGTAACTGAGCTACAGCAATAAAAGGCATAAATATATGCACATAATTGAGAAGTAAATATATGCACATAATTAACTCTAAGGCAGCAGATACAGTATTCATGGCCTGAAAATGGTCCCGAAGTGCCAGAAAAAATAAGGAGTCTGCACATATGGCTTCCCAAAAGATCCTAAAGACAATGATCACAACATGGTGGCTTTTGTTATAGGCTTATTAGAACAGAAGTTGGCTTTCAATTTAATTTTGTATTTTTTGTGCCAGTAATGGGGCTTGAATTCAGGGCCTTGGCACTGTCCCCCGAGCTTTCTGGCTCAAGGCTGGCACTCTACCATTTGAATCACAGTTTTATTTCTGGCTTTTTGGTGTCATTTGAAGTGTCACACAGATATCCCTGTATGGGCTGGCTTTGAACCACATATCTCAGACTTCCGAGTAGCTAGGATTCCAAGCTCTGGATTCTTTCAGTATAATTTCCTCTTATTTATTTTCCCCTTGGCTCTAGCACTGGGTGCATGCTTATGATAGAAACAAATCTTTACTGCGAAAATGTCTGAAAGTAGTGTGCATACAAAATACACACTATGTTACAGGTTGTTCTAGCCAAAGAAACTCCAGTCATAGAAATTACTGAGTAATTGGAATGAAGGGAGACAAATGCTCCTGTGACTCTGATTTGCTTTAAAGTCTGTGTTCCCAGGGGGTAGTTAGTGCTGAAAACTGCAAGACAGTATGGATGAGTAATTCATTTGCGCACCAGCTATGTGACCCTAGACAAATCACTCAATCGCTCTGAGCATATTGTATATGTAGGAAATGAACAGGATGAATGAAAATTACACAGGTCCTTAAAGTTCTACAATTTTACGATTCTAATTGCTCTCATTCTATAGTTCTAATTTCTTCCCACTCCAGGTGTTGAAGGGGCTCATTTGTACAGGATACACTCTGAACACAGACTGCCTGTATTTTTCACTGGCAGAAAAGCAATAGATGAATTCCTTGCCCCTTCCCAGTCTTTCATACTTGCAGCTCCAGTGCTTCTGGTCAAATTGGCTTCACTTTTCTCCAATTTAAGAGAACCACAAGCAAATCTGCAAATCAATCTCTCTCTCTCTCTCTCTCTCTCTCTCTCTCTCTCTCTCTCTCTCTCTCCCTCTCCCTCTCCCTCTCCCTCTCCCCCTCCCCCTCCCCCTCCCTCTCCCCCTCCGACTGACACACACACACACACACACACACACACACACAGCAGTGTTCAGGCTTAGGGCAGCAAGCCACTGCAGCCACAATGGGCAAGTGGGTCTCCCCCATGCCACACAGTTCCAAGGGTACATTTTGAATGTTTTTCACACTGTGTTCCTTATTTTTAAAATTATTTTTAAAAATATAGGCACTTTCAATTGACATAGCTCTTTTTGAGTTTGACACAGCCTAAGTTACTTGTTGAACAGCAGTGGGAAAAAAGCAATTTGCTTGTGGTTTTGGCTGGGTTTATTGTTGTTTTTAAATTCTGGTTCAAGGCTTCCTTCCTTCCTTTTATTACTTCTTCTCTAAGTAGTAGACCTGCTAAGTCATGGCACAAGCTGAGGACAGAGACCCATGGGGAGAGGATAGAAAGGTAGAGGCTAGTGCTTCCCTGCATGGGAAAATGATGAGGCAGAGACTATCCCAATACTGATTCAGCATTTACTACTGCTGATAGGGGATTAGAGGTTACACTTAGAAATTACTCTATTGGTAGCAAACCCCAAAGCAATGAGGAGGCACTTTTGTGTGTGTGGTCCTGGGGCTTGAACTCAAGGTCTGAGTGCTGTCCCTGAGCTCTTTTGCTCAAGGCTAGTGCTCTACTTCTGAGCCACTGTTCCCGTCGGTTTTCTGGTGGTTGATTGACTGGAGATAAGAGTCACGGACTTTCCTATCCAGACTGGCTTTGTAACATGATCCTCAGATCTCACCCTCCTGAGTAGCTAGGATTACAGTCATGAGCCATAAGCAGGCAATTTTTGAAGGCAGGCTTTCTCTTTACTTTTCTGCAATCCCAGGGATGTGCCATCTAAATTCTGTGGCAAAGCCTCAGGATAGAGCTACTTATGTAATCTGCAAATATGCAGAATGCTTAATTATTATTGTTGTTGTTATTGTTATTATTAGATTGATGGCTCTGGAGTTTGGACCCAGGACTTTATGCTTGTTAAAGCAGGTGCTCTATCACTTGTTTTTTGGCTCTAGTTATTTTTCAGGTAGAGTCTCATGTTTTTGCTCAGAGAAACCTCTGATCCTCTAAGCTACATTTTCCCTGCCCCTGAGTGGACATATACTAGCCAACTGTGCCAGCCATATTGACTGAGATGAGATGGGGTCTTATTTGTTTTGGTCTGGGATGGCCTCAAACTGTGATCCTGCCAATCTTCACCTCTGGAGTAGATGGAATTAGACATGAAGTACCACACCCGGCCTAATGACTACACTTAACTAAGTTCGCGATTTCCATGGAGCCAGCTATGGCATTCTCCCATTCAATCA